>NW_026267419.1:242307-245347 GCF_000697945.3 Frankliniella occidentalis | reverse complement strand
TACACAAGACTGTTTTCTTAAGTTGGAAAGTGTTGAGTCTCTCAATCTTAGAGGATTACTTCAATTTTATTTCTGGTTCTTATTGTTGTATACTTTGTTTTATTCTTTTAAAGTGTGAATAAAAGACAAAGATAACACGACGTACTCTTCTCCATTACAACAACCAACCTCAATGAATCTAGAGGTTACCTTGCAATGCCTTCCTATTGTCTTTCTGACCTCAGAATATCATAAGGAATTCATTTAGGGAACTGGCTAATACTTCTCACCTGTTTCATAAAGCATTCTGGTGTTAAGATAAAGGTATTCACATGTAGTTTCTTGATCTGCAATAATATCTGCACTTTTCTGTAACCATTCTCTGTCCACAGGCCAAAGGATGAGCCATGATTGCATCTCCGAGCTTCAGGTGAACAATCAAAAATTACTCGTAAAAAAATCAAACTATTTTCCTAAAAACCTTACTGGTGGCTGTACTCCATCATCATGTTCTTCTGAACCACTTAAATACAGTGGGCCTGCATGAAATCACCCTACTCTGTGCATCAGGTTCATCTCTGATAACCAGCTTGTGAATCCTAGTTTGTGAAATCATATTTTGCTGTTGTAATTCTTTTTCACTAACCTGCGTAACTAATACTTAGAACCAATGAAGTGTTTATCAACAAATTTCCACCATATGCTTTTTCTGATGTACTTTAAAATATTACAATTTGCACGAATTAGGTTCCACAGCTACATGATTTCTGAATGCACAGTCAATTTGACAACACCGTTAAATTTACTTCAAATTAACTTTGAAATGACTTATAACACATGATCTTTAAGTGGAAATAGGGTATGGTGGTGGTGGTCTGTGGAAGACAAGCTTGCCAGCTTGCCTGTTAAAAATGTAGATTCAGGATTCCTTCAATCTTGTAAAGGAATAAAGAGTCTACCACCATCTACTCAAAGCACTTTCTCAATGAGAACACTTATTTGTTTTCATTCCCCTTTCTTGCTCTTGCATCATCAAATCTTTTATCCCATCTAGCAATACCAACACGGATGCAAATGGCACAGGTGCAATATCGCAATCCCTTACCAAGGAAATTCCTGTAAGAGTTTGCTCTTCTGATTTTATTCAGGAAGGCAGCAGATGCCTTATCAGGATGATACCGTTTAGTGTGGTCGATAAGCCTCTGGACACAGTTATGACCCTTCATCGCCAACCAACATAGTTTGCATCATACTCCTTTAATACAGTACCCAGCAAATTCAGGAACATCCATTGTAAGAGCCATAGAATGTTCTATCAATATCTTGGTGGTCTTACCATTACATAATCCATCCTCTTCTAGGCTGCACACATCTGAAACATTGCCGTGAGAAAGGTTGTAGTTCCATGGACTTTGCAGATCGATATTCCAAAGAATTCCGATAAAGCTGAAATGCAGAAGAATGCAGGGAACAAGAAAACGGAATTCACCATGTTTCGCATGCTTCGCATTCCTCTACATGTCAATTTTCTTGCTCCTGGCCGCAGAGGATGTTGCTGTTCGCACAGCCAACGCCAGTGGAGAAGAACAAGACGAGCCCAGTCTGATCCGTCTGATCTGATCATCTTGAATCACTTGGATTGGATGCATCGGAAGCAACGCCGCGGTGGGCGCGCGCGCAGGGGCCGAACGATGCCCCCGGCCGGGGCGAGGGCCCGGAGGAGCTCCAGCGCAGGGCGCTGCGGGCGGCTCCGCCACCGCAGCAGGAGCCGATCCGTGAGGTAGTCGAACCGCCGGACGATCGGCCACTCCCCCGCCTCTACGAGGAGAGAGAGGATGGGGGTGGAAGGCAAGGCGCCAAGGGCCGTGCGATGGGCGGCCTTACAGATGCGTTGGATAGAGTTGACGTCACGTCGAGTGCGGGGGCCGAAGAGGCCCGCGCCGCGTAGTTCAGGGCGGCGCGGATCGTGGACTGGTAAAGTTCTGTAATCACCAATCCATTTTCTGCACAGAAAAGACACGACAAGCGTCGCCGTGGCGCTGGGCGCAATGAGCATCGCCGTGCAGCGAGCAGCACCAGCAGGTCCAGGTCCAGCACGCCTGATCGGTGCCAAGACTCAGGGCGTGTTGGACGCCGTCGACGCCGTAGCGGGTCGCGCAGCCCTCGCGGTGGCCGCCATGGGCGAGTTGATCGCCGACGTGCAGGGAGCAGCACCAGCAGGTCCAGCACGCCTGATCGGCGCCAAGACTCAGGGCGCGTTGGACGCCGTCGACGCCGTAGCGGGTCGCGCAGTCCTCGCGGTGGCCGCCGTGGCGCTGGACGCGATGACCATCGACATCGCCCACATCGCTTCAGTGACGATGAATCGAGCGGCAGCGACGCGTCATCGGTGCTGTTCGAGGAGGAGACAGATTCCGAAGAAGAGGTATGCAATATATTTTTAGAGAGTCTGTAAGACTTCCAGTCTCTACCCTCCCTTCTCCTGCTCTTTCTCCTATACAGTGCTCATACTGGTCTGGGCAGTCAGGGGAAAAAAGGTGTCTGGAAGTCAGGGAAAAGTCAAGGAAATTTAATTTAACTTTCCCGTGAGGGCAATTGCTCCTATTGCACTCAGAAAAGTCAGGGGAAATCCGGATATATTTGTCTTAAAGTCTGGGAAAAGGCAGGAAAAAATAGAATTAGAGATCTGGTATAAACCCTGCCTACAGAACACGGTCACACAGGGCTCAGTTGGCGTTGGAAGCAGTGCCTCCACAAGGCATTATATTTGGAGGCACTGGCACTGGTTCGTAGGCCAGCGCTGGGAGAGGGGGGGGGGGCTTTCCCCCCTCAACCACCTGGATGGGAGTTTGTGTGTGGCGACGACGACGATGCATCTTGGGCAGGTCTGCGCTGACATGCCCCCCAACCCTCTTTCCCCCACCTGTCTCTTTGTAGTCCTGTGGGCTATTTCTCCTCTCTGTAATTAATAAGTTCACCAATTTATCTGGAAATTTAGAAATTATCCTTCAAGTAGTACGATGCCTTCTAACGACAAAGTCCGATGTGTTGCGCTCCCGTT
>NW_026267419.1:230669-235592 GCF_000697945.3 Frankliniella occidentalis | reverse complement strand
ATTGGTATACTGCAACCATATATCGAACTTAGGAAAAGTATGAGGGATATGGATAGATGGATATCACGTATGAGAAGTTGATAAGAACTCGGATGCCATGCGAAGCCATCTGTATCGGCTCAATCAAAACAAGCAGAAGACAAGGATGTGGATGTGGAAACATAGAATCATGATGGAATGTTCCAAAAGAAGAACCAAACTGTTATGCCAAAGAGATTATAACAAATTAATTTAAGAAAAAGCGGGGGTTCTTTAAATATTGCAAAATATTTAATAGCTAAAAGCTAAAAGAGGCTTTGAGTCACTACATTTGGTTTGATTAATTTTAACAAGCAGGCCCGGCCCCTGCCGAACGGAGTTGCCGGCGGAGCGAAGCGGAGCTGACAACTTCGTTTGGCGGCGGCGATGGTCGGGCCCGCGGCCCGACCATTTCTGTCACACTATTTTCTGAAGAACATGATCGAATGATGTAGCGGAAACCCGTCGTCTTTGAGTTTGCCCCAAAGACTCGAGAAAGGGATGTAACGGTGAAGCACCGTGACTACAACCCACCCTTCTGCTTGGAAAACGTTTTTTGGGGGTGGGGGGAGAGTTTCCTTTCAATTTTGCGGTTTTTAGGCCTTTTACTACAACTTATTGTTCCTTATGGCAACTTTTTGCTTATTTTCGTCAAAAAAGACCCTGTAGCGCCTAAACGGTTTGAGATAGAGCAAAACGGACGAAATGTTCGCTCAAAGGATCTACTTTGACGAGTTACCCCTCAGGGGGGACCCCTAGACAGGGGACCCTCCAGGACCTACCCAAGTATTGTTTTAGAAGTTTTAAAAATACGTAGTGCTCAAAAGGTTTTGAGTTGGCCGGGGAAGCTCCAAAAATATTTCCTAAAATATCACTTTTGGGTCATCGGCCAACTGACAAGACGTGGCGCTATGGAACAGGAAGCAATAGAAACCATCGATGACGAATTTTATTTTTATATGTATTGCTACTTTGGTTTGTAACCTGGTCAGGGTGACTCCGGTTTTGAGGTTAGAGGGCGGCACTCTCGTTCACACATTATACGATGTATATGCAATATTTTAGTAGGAAAATAGAGAGAGTATGTATAAAAAGGTAGCAGTACTACTTCCTTTAATTATCTGGACCAAAATAACGTTTAAATGTGCAATTTCATAAAACTTTCGACGAGCATGACGGAGTTGACGTCAACTCCGTCACACCGTACACCAGATAAATCACTTTAATAACACAAAAGAAAGCAGAAAATCGGTAACACGGATGTTCTTTAGATAGAACAGATGATTCTACATCATTGTTAGCCTAAACACGTCCTGTATACGGCTAGGTATTGAAAAAATCTTTGTTAGAAGAGGTTCCCCACAAAAACATACGCTCCGAAACTGAACATATTTTGTGTGATGAGAAGAACATGAGATGACACAAACTCTCGATCGGGGCCAATTTGTTCCTCAAATTGATCGAATTTCATGTTATTTTCATGAGTTTTGTTCTACATTGTTATGTATTATGTATGTTACGTTGGCATCACCGTTTGTCACTCCTACTGTCAACTGTTTGTCACTATAAATCGTACGTCACCGCCAATAAACAGTCAGTTCAGTCTAGAGATCAACTTGTCGCTCTGTTCTATTATCCTGCTCCTCACGGTACATGACATGGCGCAGCCGGTGAATCTGTCCGTATTTCTGAGACTCAGTCTCATGCCGAGAGTCAGCGTTGGAGTTGATAAAGGAAGCACAGGAAGCTGGAAGTTTGAACCACCAATCCTTCAAGTCTCAAGCCTAACCTAGGTCATGGTCCATCAACAAGATGTCAGCATGGAAGTGGGCCGTCAAAGGAGTGAGAAGAAAACACTAACACCTTGTGCATCTGAGATGGAGCCGAACATCTCTAAGTTGAGTAAATTGTTTTTCTGCCACTAGGGCATTATGATACTTGTGAAATGGATGGATCTTATGCGGACAACAATTGCACCAGCCCGCAGTGCGCAATGTGGGTGGGCGCGCGATGAGCAGAGACATCGTGGCCCGGGGGCAGTCCGTTGCAGAACGTGCCATTTGCATGTATCAAACAAGGTTAGGTGTGCTATCCTGTGATGTGTGTACTGAATTATTTTTATTTTTTCACAGTTAAGTTGGGGACTACTGCACTAGCGTAGTCTACGGAGTGGAGGCTTCCTAACCAGTACAAATCCCATATGCAACTGCTCGTATCAAGCAAGCAATTAACTGTGAGTAAAAACAATTCCCTCAAGATGTGCATCACGACAGTGCCTCGCAAAGTGTGCTCACAAACATTCATGTTGCAAGATGTCAAGTTTCTGTCAGTGTTCTGTTACATTTGGTCTGCCAATGATACTCCTAGTTAGTTTAGGTTTAGTTTGTTTTAAAGTTCAGTTAAATCATATCAGTTCAATCTTAGCCTTAACCTGTCGTCAAGATTTGTTCTAATTCATGTAGTATGAATTGTGAATTTTTCAAGCGTCAAGTTCTACATTTAACAACTCTCGTAAATCTCCGCTCAGACACCTGAGTGATCATTTTCTCCACAGTTGTATTCATCTACCATAGTTTGCTTTCCTTTTGAGTTTAATTGACTGTCAATTTTAACATGAGACGTTTCACTTGAATGTTTGGTTTTTATTTATTTTAAATTCCGTTGTTCAACAGTGTAAAAGTTTACACTTCTCTTTCAAAAAAGGGGAGGTGTTATGTATTATGTATGTTACGTTGGCATCACCGTTTGTCACTCCTACTGTCAACTGTTTGTCACTATAAATCTTACGTCACCGGCAATAAACAGTCAGTTCAGTCTAGAGATCAACTTGTCGCTCTGCTCTCATTATCCCGCTCCTCACGGCACATGACATACATAACCCCTTTACCTGATAAATCTACAAATATACACCTATTGTCAACTCCGTCACGCTGAGGTCTAGATTCGGGGACACTGTTTTCTTAGTTGTTTTTAGGTAAACTGGAGAATGAAACACAATAACGATGTACACATCTTGTAGCTCGTCGATTTAATTATTGATTCCAACCGTTGTAAGTATTAAATAAGGGAGGGTGGGGCAGTGTGTAACAGGGGCAGTGTGTAACAGACCTCCGTATTTCGAATATGGGACGTCCGGAACCAAGTGTGAATGTTCATATTATGTGTTCTGAAAGACAAAGGTCGTTTTCAATCGAGAACGCCTCGGTTGGGGAGTTTAAACGGTGGTGAGAGGACGGCCAAGTTGAGCTCACTCGATTTTTAGGCAATTTTCATCACATTACGACATGATCTTTTTGGTTGAGGTCGTTGGGTTTCAAACAACCCCCGAACTAATGATTTTCTATCGAAGTAGACACCTTAGCACTTGTAAAATGGTCGTTGTCACTAACACCACCTCGACGGTTCTCGGTCTACGAGGTCACATAACAGGCTGTGTACTCTGGGGCAGTGTGTAATATGAACGTCTAGGGTAGTCTAGGGCAGTACGAATCGTCTTATTTGCTTATCAATGATGTGCCTGTGCCCTAACAGTCTCACTGAGGCACAACTTTTTGTTTATATTTCAAGTTCACAAAATGTATCCAAAACAAGTACCAATTTGCTGTTTTCAATTGAAAAATCGTAAATTTTAAGAAAATGTCATTTGAACAATAAAATAATTTTATAGAAACTGTTGTTGTATCAGCAGCTACTATAGAAAGAAAGGGGAAGCTGTTTTCTCCCTTTCTACCCGTCTCCAGAGCTCAATCCTAGCCTTTGTTACACACTGCCCCGCGCCGGGGCAGTGTGTAACAAATGCAGACCTTTTTTCAACAAGCTGTAGGTCATACGAGAATGCGCCTAGTGATACATCCGAGCAACTTTCATGGTTAGTAAAGGTCCAATCTATTCTTTTGCGCCCTACTTACCCAATTCTTTTTCACGGATTGACTTTTACAGCCAAATTCCGAAATCTGTTACACACTGCCCCACCCTCCCTTACCTTCGAAACGAAACCAAGGAAGAAAAATGCGATTCGGCCAAATCGTGAAAGACAACGGAGGTAGTTTTTAGTAAATTTTGAGAAATTTGAGTTTGCATCTATAAGTTTCCATGGAAATGACTAGCTGAGCAGCAGGCCGAGTTGAGCCAGGAAAATTTCAGCCAATTACAAATTTCCGCGGGAAAGTTTGACCAATAGGAACGATCGCCTGTTGCTTTGTACAACCCTATCAAAAATTACATAAGCCTGGCGTCGATACTCCCTGCTTTTAGTGGTCGCGTTTGAATAATCACAAGTCGCCACCGTGTAAAAAGGTGCAGCATAGACGCTGCTGTTTCGAACGCGACCGGTCAGCTTCAGTCGACGATAGGCATTGTTAGTGTTCTAGTTGGCAAGGCGGTGACGGCCACCTGCAAATACAGCACAACCTATTGGCAGTGCCACCCCCACCACTCAACATCCTCTGCTATAAGTATGACATGAAAACAATAAAGCTCTCTCACTACTCCTCACCAACTTGTGTACTTCATTTCATCCTACCTACGAATAGAACATGGCGCAGCCGGTAGGACGTCAGTGAAGTGTTGTGTTAGTGTTCTGTGGCTCTTCCTGACTTGTGTTTGTCAAATGACAGTTAATTAGTTAATATCTTGAGATTTGTGGTGACTACCATGTCGGATGAATCGAGGCCAGGACCGGTGAAGCTCCGGGAAGGCAACATTAGTGCAAACTGGGAGGCGTTTGAACAGAGGTTTGATATCTTTGTTAAAGCTGATTCTAAGCGAGTGGCACCCGAGCCGAAAAAATTGTTCACTATTTGTATGCTTGAGGTCCGCTCTGACGGCTCTGACGAACCCGGGACGTACAAACCGCGATCTGCATTGAAGTACGCTATGAGTACGCCCAGGTGCGCCGTGAAAGTT
>NW_026267419.1:226533-230619 GCF_000697945.3 Frankliniella occidentalis | reverse complement strand
GTAACGGGAGCGCAATACATCGGACTTTGTCGTTAGGAGGCATCGAGTAAATCCTTGAGAGGCCAACCCTTCAATTACATTTTCACATAAATTTATAAGTGGAGGGGCGTTAGAGATCAGAAAACCATACCTATGACCTTGTCAATAGTGATTTTTAATTGTTATTTCTTTGCTCTATTTATTTCCAGAGTAAAAATAAGAAGACAGTCAAGAAGAAAACTGCAAAGGATGGTTTGTACTATTTTTTTCATGTTACATTTATTTTTACCCTCTTTACTGACTGCGTTGTTGCTGCACTTATGAATAGAGTGTGCAACTGGGGTGCACATGCCACTGCACACTTCTTAGTGTACAACTGAACATTTGCATTTAAGGTGGGAAATACCCATTGAACGTTAGAATTTAGCCTGTTTTCACTACTGTTCAAAAACATCTAAAAATGACTAAATTGGGCTAATGTGAGGTCTCCCTTCATTGCTTCAACGTTCTTATAATTTTTAAAGCATCAGAGAGACCACTGGAGCCTCTGGAAATTGTTTACATTTGAAGAGTTCTTGCTTGTGGGATTTCTACTTTCACATCTTGCGCGCAACTTTTCTTTGGAACTTTTTGGCTAAGAAACCTGGGTGTGTTTTCAGTGTGCATGTGCTTCTCTTAGGAAATAGTCTCATTAATAATTTATTATGATATGTAGTAGTAATCTGCTTTTCCACACCGTTTATTTTGTGCTTCTCATTTATATAGGCAGTGTTTTGGGATTGTTGATGAGGAACATATCATTGCTATGTTAAACAGTAACATCTCTGTGTAATGGCATTGTTGTAATGTGAACTGCTGCCCCTTACTTTCAACATTTGTTTGATGTTCCTTTTATGCACCAAGAGGGGACGCCCCATAGGCTCTGTGATGCAAGTGCCAAGCAAGATGCTGTGAAGAAAGCTGCTGCTGCTGCTGCAGAAGCTGCCGCTGCTGCCGCTGGCAGCAGCAGTCAAAATAACCGTAAGTTCCAATCATATTTTGTAATTTTAACAGCATGCATACATGTTTTTAATGCTTGCAAACCTTTACCATCAGGATCTCCTGATTGCAGCTCGGATGAGGTATGTGGTATGTTCATTTCAGCACTAGAAAACAATTCCCACTTGGAATGTTTATATCGCTGCCATTGTTTGGAATAAGGTGATAATGGTGGATTTAGAGACCCGTTGCCTCACGGTGGGGCGGCCTCACTGAGATCGCGTGCCTCAGAGGTTTTCAGCCAATCACAGTCCTCAAAAACCTCTGAGGCACGCGATCTCAGTGAGGCCGCCTCACCGTGAGGCAACGGGTCGCACGAGACTAAATCCACCATAACTGACAAATCATCAGTTTCTGAAAGCAACAAAGACTGTTTCACACCAGTAATTTCATAAAGATATGAAATACTATTTACTGTTCTTTTTCCATAAAGAATTATAGGATCACCAGAGTGATGTTTCGTTGTTCCCTCTATGCTTGAGAGGGATGTCTCACGTTAAAGGTTGCTATACAAAGGACAAGTCGAGTGTTTGGGAATTATTCCATGGAAATTGGACAAGTTTTTTTGTCTTTCATTTGATAATCTCAGGAAATATAACATGTATAATACACCAATATTTTCTGGCATTGTGCGTTGTGTGCTGGAGATTAGCAGACCCCTTAAAATCTCTCCTTCCGTTTCACAGACCAGTCAGAGACGTAACTTAGCCGTGATAATAACAATGAAAAAATTTATCACTCGTGGGATCAGAGGTATTCTGTTTTACTTGCTCACAGTAAACACTTTTTATTTGTTTTAGGGACCCCAAAAGCCAACAAGAAGAAGCAGCCGCCTCCTTCAAAGGAAAAAGAAAGAGCACAAGAGAAGTCCAAGCCAGCGACACGTTCCTCCACAAGAAGAAACTAAGGTATTCATCTCAGTTACCATGAAATGAAATTTGCCATCTCAGAGACCTCTGCAGATTTTTTTATAGGGAACTTGAAGTACCTGATTAGAAACCTAAAGAAAACACCCAACTCTGTAACTCAAACCATTCCTGAGTTAAAGTTGGTTAAAACATTTTGTACATATGCTCACCTCATAAACTCCATGCGCTCCAAATTTTACACTGAAGGATTTGGTTGCGAAAATATATTACCAGGAGGGTCTAAATAACAAGAATTTTATTGAATGCACTTTTTGAATTTCAATATTTCTTCTTTATTTTTATATTGCACGATTTCAATGTTTCTAAATTTTCTACTTGGGCCGTTTTTGGTCAACAAGAATAATTATTTCTTCCTTAAGTTGAAATGTTAAAATAAATGATAATAGTTTTTTCTTCTTGATTTGAAGATAGAAAAATTTTCCTGACCCCCGTATATCAAAAAGTAAAGGGCAAGGAACTTTTTTGGCTCATAATATTTTTTGTAGATTTTTAACCTTTCCAATTCTTTTGTACGCGTTTAGTTTAGTTGGTTGAGTGCCACTTAAATTTAACAGCCTGAAAACAATTATAAGAAAATCAAGTAAATCAGGTTATGGTCTTTGATTTAAAACCGTTCTGGGAGTTAAACGTTCAAATGCATACCATTTCTAAAATTTGTTTCTTGTCCTATTAAGCGTATTACTTTCTTTTTCAGGAGTACAAGCACTACAATTATTGGCAGGAGGACCCTTTTTTCAGGAATCCTGACTTTATTGAGGGGGTAGGTGAAGGTCAGGGCTCAGATGTTCCACAAGAGCAGGGAGAATACGAAAATGTCGAAGTCACTGTTAAAAATGTTATTAAAATTCATAACATTTTTGTTATTAAATTTAATAACAATGTTAGTGTTAATGCTTCACAAAAGTGTTATTAAATTAAAGAGAAAAATTTTTAACAGTGTATATTTGGAAGACCACCCTCCCTTAGATGAATCTCAAGATCAGGTACACTATGAAGATATTCAAATTAATTTAGAAGAACCCCCTGAACCTCCAGAACAGCAAACCCAAAATTTCAATTCAGAAGAACCTCCTGGCCACCAAGAACCACCCTCCGCAGCACCACTGGTGGACTTTGAAGATGACTAACAGCAGCCAAGGACACTCAACAAGGACTCAGGACCAGTTCCAGATAAAGTAAAGCTAAGTATTTTAAAAGACCAGAGGTTAAAAGTGATAAGATAGGTTGGTTAGACACTGGTGTCATAGTTATGGTGAATAGTTATGTTAGGAGACACCCAGACAGGTTGAATCCAACAGTGTACAACTTCAGGATGAAGTTCAACTCAAATACTGTACAGGAAAACGTTTGTTTCAGTGAACCATCACTCCTTTTGGACCACGGAATCATCACAATCTCCAGAGATGCCCAGGAGTCTTCAAGGAAACAACGATCTCAACAAGATTTAATCAAAATATAATCAGACGGATCTCCCGAGTCTGACTCTGTGAACAGGAACCATTATTACCGCCAATTCCAAGTGTAATGGTCTGAACATAAGTCAAGGCTACTCTGGTAATGTCAGAGAGGAGCTGAAGTCAAACTTTCTTTTTGTTTGCACACTGAGTATGGACTAGTAGGGTTGAATAACCCGTAGGTTCAGTACAAGGTGGAAGTTTCAGGTTGTCAACGGTTTTATTAGCTTAAAAATTTGTAAAGTGTCATGGCAGGGCGTGCGCGTAAAAGGGAGGCTGTTTAAAGAGGGAGTAATGTAGTATTATGAGGTTTGGATAAACCTCCCATAGAAAACCATAACCTCAGCTGTCAAACCAATCATAATATAGCAGACGTCTGCAGCTGTTTGGTCACGGCCTACTCGACTCTTACCCTTCGGTGGAGCCACCTTCGAACCCATACCTGACACTAACTCCTAGCATTGTTTTACGATCAACACGTTATTGTGCGCCGCAAGGCGTGGGATCTTGAATAAAAGCCAGCTGGAGCCCAGAGCTCTTCGCCACACTTCCATTTGACTTTGACTTGTAATCACTCAGACTTGGCTCGGCACAGCCAAGCGCCCAATACTACAATATACACTCGTCAAAACATTTAGCGGTCCACTTTTTTACGCGTGGATTAAATTATCTCCCCTAGCACCTAG
>NW_026267419.1:218843-219119 GCF_000697945.3 Frankliniella occidentalis | reverse complement strand
AAGCGGGCGTCCTGATGTTAAAACTTTTGAGTGTTCTATTTTCACTTCAAAGTGTGCAAATTAGTGTTTAGCACTTGCATGTGCACACAAGTTAAACGCTTTATTTATCAGTGCAACACACAGACACCCGCGGCAAAGAAGTCCACATACATAAGCGACTTGAACTTAAAAGTGTTTTAAACGTTTCACCTAACTGAATTCATTGGCCTCATCTGCACACTAAAAGCTTATGAACATTTTTATTCATACCTTACTGAGTTCTGTGTACGTACGTGT
>NW_026267419.1:214190-218353 GCF_000697945.3 Frankliniella occidentalis | reverse complement strand
GTACTCACGTCGCTCAAGAGCGAACAGAGCGACCCGATGACAAACCGAGGTCAGTCCTCCACGCGGGCAGTGACGAACCCTGACGACCCATTGGCGTCCCTTGCGCGACCCTCCGCGCACCGATAGCCAACTAAAAGCAACCTTAAAGCAAACTATTATTTTGGCTCGGGCAGAGCCAGCAAATAAGTGGGCTGTCCTCATGAAAGAGGCAGGGCGAGAAGCGCTCGAAGTCTATAATGGATTCAAAGATTCCTTAGTGACCCGTGCTATTGATGCTGACGGAAACATCACAAAGACAGACCCGAGTGAGAACTATGAGGATGTTGTGAAAGCTTTTAGGACTTATGTAAAAGAAAACAAGGACGTTTATAGAATTAGAGAAGCTTTTAATAACAGGAGGCAAAGGCCTGGCGAATCTTTCAGTAACTGGTACACTGACCTAAAGTTGCTTATCAAGGATTGTGACTACAAAGATGTTTCTGACTCAATGATGAGGTGCCATCTGATTGGAAAGACCACAGATCCTGAGCTAAAGAAGACCTTGTTGGCCAATCCTGGGTTCACTATGGTGCAAATTGAGGCTACTGCAAAGGATAGTGATGCACTCCTCCGCTCGTCAGCTGATGCCGGCGCAGCATATGTTGACTCTGTAACCGAGAAGAAAGTTAATAAGAGGACTCATACTCAGATGTCACGAGGTGCACAGCATGGCCGCGGAGACTATCGTGGGAGAAGTTTCCGGGGACAGTCGACCCGTGGCTATAGGGGTCACTATGGGCCGCCTCGACAGCGTGGTGGATACCACAGAGGGGGCAGAGGAGGATATTGGGGAGGCTGGGTGGATCACACCCAGTCACCATTTGACTGTGAGCGGTGTGACACCCGCCACAAACCTAACCGGTGTCCTGCCTACGGCAAAGAATGCTTTAAGTGTGGAGGATTTAGCCACTTTGAGAAGTGCTGCAAGACGAAGAAACCTAGAGTTGAGACCATTACTAAATATGTCGAGGTTGTCAGGGTAGTGGCTCAGCCACAGGCCGCTGCACCTGCACCTCTAGTAGTTGTAAATCCTGCTGCACAGCACATGGATGTTACTCCTAAGCCTTCCAAGATTATCAGAAGTAGGCCAAATGCTTACCTAGTGGACTCCTTTGAGACTGAAGAGGCTCTCCTAATGGAGAAGAATGTTGATATGGTGACCACCGTGGCTCCTGAAGACTGCCAGGTCCAGAATCTTCGGGAGTACACAGAAGTGCTGCAAATACAAGGTAAGCACTTCATCAGTTTTAAACTTGACTGTGGTTCACAGGTCAATTTAGTACCATATGAATTGTTCTGTGAAATTAATGCTGAAGGGGACTATACCTTAAAGCCTAGCACGCTGAAATTGGCAGCTTTTAATGAAACTGTGACTCCAGTTGATGGTTCATTCCTAGCTAGGGTTCAGACAAAATACGGTGTAGGCATGGAGATCCAATTTGAGGTTTCCAAATCAGTTAGAAGGCCTCTTCTTGGCATTGAGGCTTGTTTTGATCTAAACCTTCTAAAACGTGTGAATCAGCCTGTGGAATTTTCTCTGGTCACTACAGATTTTGTAGTGCAGGAGTCCAAGGATGAGTTCATTGCAAAGAATCGTGATGTGTTTGAAGGCCTAGGCCAATTC
Source organism: Frankliniella occidentalis (assembly GCF_000697945.3). Classification (NCBI taxonomy): domain Eukaryota; kingdom Metazoa; phylum Arthropoda; class Insecta; order Thysanoptera; family Thripidae; genus Frankliniella; species Frankliniella occidentalis. The sequence goes on along the minus strand of NW_026267419.1, from coordinate 216,690 downwards.
AAACAAACGATTCATCTCGCTGTAGATAAAGATGTAGCTCCGGGGATGTGTCCGCCCAGGCGGTACAGCTTCGCCATAGCAGACAGGCTGAAAGCAAAGTTAGACTCGTTAGCTAGCCAGGGAATAATAGCTAAAGTAAAAGGGGAAAAGCCAAAATTTTTCAGTAATCTAGTGATTAGGTAAAAACCAAATGGAGACCTGAGGCTATGCCTGGATCCACAAATGTTGAATAAGGAGGCACTTATTCAACAGAAGTATCCCATACCTACCCTGGAGGAAATTTCATGTAAGGTTAGAGACAAGGCTGTGTTTACAGTCATGGATCTCAGAGATGGATTCTGGCATGCCAATCTGGATGACGAATCTAGTCTTCTGTGTTCCTTTGCCACTCCTTTTGGTATTTACAAATTCAAAAGGATGCCTTTCGGGCTAAGCTGTGCACCTGAGCTGTTCCAATACCTGACTGGTCAGGTCTTTGGAGATACAGGAGCACGAGTATATTTTGATGATGTTCTGGTAGCGGGCAAAGATGTCCAGGAACATGATCTCATCATGAGTAGGGTGCTGGCGAAAGCCAGGTCTGAAAATGTGAAATTCAATCCAAATAAGATTCAGTTTAGGCAGACAGAAGTTATGTTTTTAGGGCTGTTATGGGCTGAGAATAAGATAAGGATAGACCCAAGTAGAACAGCTGCTATACAGGCTATAAAGCCTCCTCAAAGTAAACACATGTTACAGAGAGTCTGTGGGGTGTTCAACCACTTGAGGAAGTTCATACCTCAGATGGGTACTATCTCAGCCCCTCTCTGTGACTTGCTGTCGTCGGGGGTAACGTTTCAATGGTTACCTGTCCATGATGTAGCATTCCAAAAGTTGAAAGATTGCGTGAGCAATGCCCCTGTGTTGGTGCCTTTTGACCACACAAAGGCCTTGGTAGTTCAGGCAGACTCGAGCCAGTCTGGTCTGGGAGCAGTCCTCCTTCAGGATAACCAGCTGGTGTCAAGTGCCTCTAGGAAACTAACGGACAGTGAGTGCAATTATGCTCAAGTAGAAAATGATGCTGGCATTAGTATATGCTGCACAGAAATTAAAATCCTTTATTAATGGAATGCCCAATGTAAAGTTTCAAACAGATCATCAGCCTCTGGTGTCTATATTTCAGAAACCAGTACATAAAATAACAAATAACAGGCTAAAGAAAATGCGATTAAAGATACTGATGTACACTCCTAAGGTAGAATATTTGCCTGGAAAGTACATGTACCTTGCTGATCTGTTGTCACGAAACTACATTGAGGATCCTGTTGATGATGACCCTGAGATGGTTGAGGTTGTTCACGAAGTGACATCCAATATATCAATCTCCCCCGAGGTGATGGCTGCAAACAGGCAAAGATAAAGGTTTACAGTTAGTGGTCCAATATTATCAAAAGGGTTGGCCGTGTGACAAAGCGAAAATCCCTCAGGAAGCTATGCCATACTCTAAATTGAAAGATGACCTATTCGTCGAAGATGGTTTGGTCATACTTGAGGAGAAGGTCGTTGTGCCTCCCTCACTCAGACCTAAAGTGCTTAAAGCACTTCATCTTGCTCATCTGGGGATTGACAAGACTAAGACTCGAGCTAGACAGACTGTCTACTGGCCAGGCACTACAAATGACACACAAACTCTGTTAGGAGAATGTAGAACTTGTGAACGCAATAGTCCAGCAAATCACAGAGAGCCTCTTATCCCGCATGCCATTCCTGAGTTGCGCTTTCAGAAAGTCGGTGCAGACATATTGGAATTTAGAGCCCAACCATACTTAGTAGTGGTTGATAATTATTCTAAATGGCTGGAGATAAAGAGGCTCGCGAGTAAATCTAGTAGCTCTGTCATAACTGTGCTGAGAGAGGTCTTCTCCACTCATGGTATCCCTGAAATAATTTATGGAGAAAACAATCCATTGGATTCGTATGAGTGTAGAGAGTATGCATCTAGCATAGGCAGTAGCATTGTCACAAGCTCCCCTGAATACCCACGGAGTAATGGGTTAGCAGAAAAGGGGGTGCATATAGCCAAACAATTGTTAAAGAAATGTTCTGATACTGGCACACATTACCTGGATGGATTGAGAGAATATAATGATACCCCTCTCACAGGGATGGCATTCTCTCCATCACAAATTCTGATGAGTCGAATGGTTCGCACTTGTGTGCCTACCAGATCACAGAATCTTGAGCCAAGAGTTGTGGATCTGGGGAAGGTTCCTCAGGTCCTGCAAAACAAAGTAAAGTATCAGCATGACAGGCGTGCCAGGCGGAAGCCTGTGGAGTTTACTGTCGGTCAGCCAATTGTATATTGGAGAGGCCGTAACTGGTACAAAGGGACTGTAGTGGAAAAGCTAGCGGCTCCTAGGTCTTATCTAATTCGGCAGTTAAATGGCCGTATTCTCAGACGAAATACCTGGCATTTACATAAGTCCAATACAAAACCTGATAGGCTTGATCAGCCACATTT
>NW_026267419.1:213347-214140 GCF_000697945.3 Frankliniella occidentalis | reverse complement strand
AGAGAGCGATCTGGGAATTTCAGGGTCGTTTTGCATCATAAAAAGACAGATCGAGTTCAAAGATGAGCATTCTAGCTCAAAAATTGGCTTTTTAAAAAATCAAAAACTGCAGGTCGCAAAATGTATTTTTATCAAATATTTTTTTTATGCGTTCCTAGGGGGTAACTCGTCAAAGTAGAGTCCCTGGGGCAAAAATTTCGTCCGTTTGGCTCTATCTTGTACCGTTTAGGTGCTAGGGGGCATTTCTTGACAAAAATGAGCCGAAAATGATCAAATGGTCGATTAAATCATTAAAAAGACTTCATTTCGAAAAATTGTATATTCACTCCTATTACCCCGTCTCGGGTGTCAGCGCCGCAGGCCTAGCTATATGTGCGCCAGGCCCGTCGCAGCGTAACAGTGTTTCGTGAGATATCGCGAAGCCTGTTACGCGAGACGTGGTCTGGCGTACATATAGCTAGTTTATTTGATTGGCTGAGCGATTAGCGAAGCCTATTACTCCAGTGATCAAAAAGTTTCGCGTCTGTCTGTCTGTCTGTGTGTCGGTGTGTCTGTGTGTCTGTCTGTCATCACGATAACTCGAGAACAAATTGAGCTAGTGACCTGGGATTTTCAGGGTCGTTTTGTATCATAAAAAGACAGATCAAGTTCGAAGTAGAGCATTCTAGCTCAAAAAATGGATTTTTAAAAAAACAAAAACCACAGGTCCCCAAAATGACGTTTTTTAAAAATATTTTTCTAAATGTTTCCTAAGGGGTAACTCATCAAAGTAAAGCCCTTTGGGCGAAAATTT
>NW_026267419.1:209377-211931 GCF_000697945.3 Frankliniella occidentalis | reverse complement strand
CCCACCCTTCTGCTTTGCTTAAGAATTTAAAAAAAACGAACCCGCGCAGTTTTTTGGTTGTATATTGTTTGTTAAACAGTCTTAAAACTTGACTTCTTGCCATTGATTTCAATATATCCACCTCTCGGGCCGAAACAGTGAAAGATACGGCAAATCCGAGGCTAGTTCCTGATGCAGAATGTGTTGTTTTGGGGGGGTACTTCCTGTGACATTTTACGATTGGACGCCTCCTTGTACGTCTTTATGTGCAACGTGGTCATTTTCGCCGTATTTTCTTCGAAAAAGGCACTCTAGCGCCCAATCGGTTCAAGATAGAGTCAAACGGACAAAAGTTTCGCCCAAAGGACTCTACTTTCACGAGTTACCCCTTAGGAGACCATAAAAAAAATGTTGCCAGGATTTGTACCAGGCGTTTCGTTGTCCAGGAGTGACCCCTAAGATACCCTGAAATTTGTAGACCTCTAGCTCATCTCCTTCCTCTTACACGGACGAAGGACAGACAGACAGACAGACACGAGAGCGGTTGCATAAGCCCGCTTTAATGCTTTTTAAAGAGCAGAAGGGCGGGCTAAAAAGTGAGAGCAGCACACAAACCTTTCAGTGAGTGAATGGGCACAATCTCAGCAATTTCCACTTAAAAGGGTTCATCCACTAGATACTGCTTCTTGTCTATCTCAAGTTTCATGGCCATTGTTCCCTTGTTTCTGAACTCTCTCTCATCAACCTCAGCACTGCCGTTAACAATCATACGTCCCGATGTGATGGCCAACTAAAAACAAAGAAAACATACATTAGGCTCTTTACAGTTAAATGAACTTCAAAGAAATGACGCTTAAAATCGGACATTAACTCATATCACACACTTATTAGCCAAGCACAACAAGAATCGTGTTTGGCAAATAAGATTCCTCTGTACACAGGTTTTAGCAAACACTCACCAATAGAGTTCAAGGTCTGTCCAACTCCTCGTATCCACATCCACTGCAGCTCAACGACATCAGAACAGCAAATCGAATGCAACTAAACTCCACCTGCCCAAAACCACAAATAGTCAGAACACCGAAACACAAAGAAGTCAGCTAGATTCCACAACAGAAACATCGAGGGGGGAAAACACAAGCAAGAAAACGTCTGAAAACTCTGCAAAGCATTGAATAAAACAGAAGCATCAAGGGGTACCAAGCACCACTAACCTGATTCATATTTCACGTTTACTTGGTCTTTCCTGATTGCGATAGACATCTGACTCAGAACTACATTCAAGTGCATTAGAAATGCAAACAAATCCCCTTGATTGGTCGCTTTCAGTTCCCTCTTTTTAGGCTCATCAATTTAGCAATTCACAACGACCCTGTAATAGTAAGAGCACAGATTAATTTTAAATTTTAAACAACAACTTGTCTATTAACCACACTAATTTTATCAACATAATGAGCAAGTGGCAATAGGCCGCCCTAACATACAGCTTACACTACTCACCCGCAGAGCTTCATGGATGTGCCTTCCTCATTGTCGTATTCCACTACACCACAGCGACAGCAGGCAAGTCAATTAAAAAGCGCAGTTGGGCTATTACCCTTCACCTGCCCAACACAAACAAGACAGTTATATTCTAAGGACGAAACTTGGGCTAAGAAACACATAGCTCCTAAGGCAAGAGACACATGGCTCCTAAGAAAACTCAAAACTGATTAGCAGAGTCAAACATTATATGCACTCTTTCATCAGAGATTAAAATTTTGCACAAATAATCAAGAATTTTTTTACGCAGCCACCGGGCACTCGCAATCTGCTATAAGAATTAATTGGCTGAGCGATAGCGAAGCCTATTACTCCAGTGATGATCAAAAAGTTTCGCGTCTGTCTGTCTGTGTGTGTGTGTGTGTCTGTGTGTTTGTCTGTGCGCACGATAATTCGAGAACAAATAGGGCTAGCGACCTGGGATTTTCAGGGTCGTTTTGTGTCATAAAAAGACAGATCAAGTACGAAGAAGAGCATTCTAGCTCAAAAATTGGATTTTTAAAAAATCAAAAACCACAGGTCCCCAAACTGATGTTTTTTAAAAATATTTTTTTAATGTTTTCTAAGGGGTAACTCACCAAAGTAGAGCTTCTGGGCGAAAATTTCGTCCGTTTGGCTCTCTCATTAACCGTTTAGGCGCCACATGGAGTTTTTAACGAAAATAAGCGAAAAAATGTACAACCCTGCATGTATAGTCGAAGTGACGGGAAGTTGACGGGCCGGAGGCCCGTATCTTTGTGTTTATATGTGCGATACCCGACTCGGGTGTCAGCGCCGCAGGCCTAGGTAGATGTATGCCAGGCGCGTCGCAGCGCAACAGTGTTGCGTGAGATATCGCGAAGCCTGCTACGCGAGACGTGGTCTGGCGTACATCTACGTAGTAATTATAACTTTAACAAATCGTGAGTTGCAAGTAAAACAGAGAAATCTGAAAGGGGGTTATGTCAGCTCAGCACTAACTATGGTTCTCAGTAGTGAGGGGTTAGATACTCTAACATGACGCCACACAGAAACTTGGCAAGGCGCCCGCAAG
>NW_026267419.1:205681-209327 GCF_000697945.3 Frankliniella occidentalis | reverse complement strand
ACATCTAATATTGAATAGAATATTTTGACTATTCCGACGTAAAAATTAAAACCTATAGGGCCGTTAACGCGTTAGCGTCAGAATTTGCGGTAAATATCCCTGCCATTGCACAGAAAGGATCTGGTTTTTGGGCCAATATTTGAATACTACACCTGTGTCTGGTTTACTTGAGCAACCAGAAACAACGCAATTAGTATACCCCATATTGTAGTTAATGGGCTGTATTTATGTGTGGTTCAAATCAGGAATTACTAAATAAGAACAATAAATTTGACTTCAAGCTCAAAGAAAATGGCGTCGATGGTCTTCCCTTTCGTGTGTGTTTGAAATGAAAGCCTTTACAACAAGGCGGTAAGGTGGTGGCGCTCGAATATGATTATTGTCATTCGTGTCTGTTTCCTTACTATAGTAAAGAAAGTGTTCATTCGGACGCAACCAGTCCAAAATGTTGTTGATGATTTGCTTGTTTTATTTAGAATTAGTGGTGAAAATAGAAATATTATGAGAAGGGGGTAAGGTGGCGGCGTTCGAAAAAAAGTAGTGTCACCCTAGTTCTGTGCATTGTAGCAAAGGAAGGGCTTGTTTGAACGTAGACTTTAGAGTTGTCTTCTTTCCTCTGAATTGGCTCGGCTCGGCCTGCTTGTTGCATGTAAAACTATCTTCATCTCTCTCGTGACGAGCCGAGCATCACCATAGAAACAGAGATTTCAATTTAAATTTGCAAAAAACTGAAAATTAAGTTTTTGATTAAACTTCGGGGGCCAATTTAAAATTAAAGTTTCTAATTTTTTTAAAAAAATTAAGAAAATCTATGGTCAGGTTTCTAATATCCCATAAAGGGCCATGTAAAACAATTGACTATCGCGGCAAAACGATGGTAGAAGACAACTCCGTGTCTAAAAATAAAGACGCCAGCTTGGCGCGGGGACCGTGACGGAGTTAACATTTGGCTTACTTTAATTGAATTTTCTTTTAAATTTGGATAAAAACCTGTCGTTTTCGATCGGGATTATATAGGTGGGATGTAAATAGGCCTACAGCCTTAGACATGTGAAGTTCCGAACATTTCATCCAGAAATATCGAATTTAGCCTCGGAGACACGATTTTGCACTCTATCGTGGAATCACCCCGTAATCCATTACAGAAATAGTGGTGTGATTTTACAGAAGATGTTAGTTTTACCGAAATTCTATGGTAAAATTACAAGTACCTGTAAAATTACAGATCTTCGGTCGTTTTCGCGAAAACTACTGTAAATTTACAAGCGTCTGTAAAAATCCCCACGTACTCTCGTAGTTTAACAGGCATTAGTAAAATTACAGATGCTCTGTAATGCAGTTTTTCAGATACTTTCTGTAATTTTCCGAACAAATAAGAAATACGGTTCCAATTGGCCAGAAAATATGTCCAGCGTTGAACGCCAGTGCGTTCAAACAGCGAACAGCGGGAAGAATCCTATTTTGTGGATAATGACGTACCAACATTAAGAGAGAACGCAGCAATCCGTAGGAAAAGTCGCGTGGACAGTAGGAAGCATGAGGTGGAGTACGGACGGGCTACCTGCATAGAGCGCGCCGTAGCGCAATGGGCAAGGCATCGGGCTCACGACCAGAAGGTCGGGGACTCGATTCCACCAAGAGTTGGAGCGATTAAGCAGTTTCACTAGAGAAATCTGTCAACGATTGACGATATGAAATAAATAGAACAAAGAAACAGCCGCTGAAAATATTTTTTCTTGCATATTTTACCTCAGAAAAATGTGGGTAAAAATTAAAGGAAACATCCTTTAACATTTTTACAGAAATATTTCGTATCAGTTTTACAGAAATTTTGTGGAGTTATTTTTACAAGTGTTCTGTGATTTACAAGCAGTGGTAATTTTACAAGACTTTCACTTGGCAACCAGTATACCTAGACTTTTTCTGTAAAATCTCCCCCAAAATTTTTAACAGTATCGTTACTGATTTCCTATATTGAGATAGGTTTGTTCGTTGAGGTTTGCTTAACGATTTTATTTACATCATCGTCCTCAGTCAAGGAGTTTTGAAAGTTTTGTACAGTTGAAAATTGTATTCTCTTTGCTTTCATTCACTGAAAAGGTGGCCTTCTAACTTTTTACATCTATAGTGCATAATTTAGGCATATGGCTCTATTCTGAAGAGAAACATCTACATTAATGGAGTTACTATTTCATTCAGGTTTGAACTTCGCCTGAAAGTACTAACAACTGTGAGCAGGCAATATATTATTTTGGCAGTTACCTGAGAGGCGGTTGCTCTGTTTTGTTTTGGGATACAGTAATATTAATGAATATAATACTTGAAATAATTTAACCAGATTGTTTTATTGAACACTTTCTTTTCCTTGAGCTCAGCCAACAGTCCCTGACTGCAACTAGTTTATGTTTTCTTTACATCACAGCCCTGTATAAAAGGTTGATGCCTGTTGTTCTTCCCTTTCTCTTTTTTGTTTCAACTGCTCCTTGATTCTATACTTTTTTTTACTACCACTCTTGGACCTGACCTTCCTCACGCCGGTTAGACATCTGTCATCTGTGTGTAATATTGTAATCGTGTATATATACAATTTTGTATGTGTGATATTAAATGGTTTTTGGTATAGCGATGTGAATTGCTTATTATTTACTGCCTTATCAAATTGAGAATGTTCACTAAACACATACAAGGTATGGACACGTTTTAACAGATCCCCATAATCCTCGCCATAATCCATCCCTTCATCTCTCCATCCCAGATCATCCCGCGACGGATGTCGTTACACGGTAAAAACGAAGGCCCATTTTCTGAGCGAAAAGGGAAAACTTTGAGGGAGTCATAACTTTGAGGAATGTTTCTTGAAAAATAAGAACGACCCTCAAAGTAAGTCACAAATTTTGAGGAAGTCTCTCAAAGTTAGCGTGGCTGCTGCTGCGCCCACCTCGCTACTTTAGAGCTTTGTAACAACTGCTCAAATTGTCAGTTGGTCAAAATTAATGTGTTTCTCTTAGTTTTAGAGCTACGGACCTCGTCCTGCAAAGTTTGATGTGTGTCCGATGAGAAAAAACGAAACAGCTTTTTTGAATGGTTTACGTGCTTTCAGACGTACTTGCACACGTAAATCATTCAAAAAATCAGTTTCATGTCTTCTCATTGTACATACATCAAACTTTGCAGGACGAGTTCCACAGCTCTAAAACTAAGAGAAACACATTTAATTTGACCAACTGACAATTTGATCAGTTGTAACAAAGCTCTAAAGTAGCGAGGTGGGCGCAGCAGCAGCCACTCTAACTTTTAGGGACTTCCTCAAAATTTGTGACTTACTTTGAGGGTAGTTCTTATTTTTCAAGAAAGATCCCTCAAAGTTACTGACTCCCTCAAAGTTTTCCCTTTTCCCTCAAAAAATGGGACTTCGTTTTTACCGTGTTACCTTGGCTGAGCAAGAGATAGAGATAAAGATATTTTCTAGAGATATTCTATAGAGAGAGCTATATTTAGAGATAGGCTGTCTGTCAAACAGTCTTCAAACTTGACTTTTTGCCATTGTTTTAAGTACTTATATCCACCTCTAGCTCTGAGACGATGAAAGATACGGAAAATCTAAAGGCAGTATACGATTCAAAATGTGCTGTTTGTTTTTTGTAGT
>NW_026267419.1:204954-205631 GCF_000697945.3 Frankliniella occidentalis | reverse complement strand
ACAGACACGAGAGCGGTTGCATAAGCCCGCTTTAATGCTTTTTAAAAAGCAGAAGGGTGGGCTAAAAATCACGCAAAAAGAAGCAAAATGACACATTAAGAACATTGTATACAAAAAGGGCGACAAAATTTTCTTAACCATCGGTCCGTTTTGCAGTTACCAAGAATTGTTAACTTTTTTTCTGATACCCCCTTTTAGCCCCTTCCCTCAAGGGTGGTTGCCACGATTTGCTGTAGGCGTTTGGTTTTATAGGAGTGAACGTCATGATACCCTGAAAATTTGAAGTCTCTAGCACATCTCCTTTAAGTGAGACAGACACACAGACACGAGGTCGTTTGCAAAACGACAGCTTTTCTGAAGCAGAAGGGCGGGCTAAAAACAACACAATATTCCACGTTTTTGTGTTACACCTAGTAGGCAATTATGACATGGACTTGGAAGCCTCGACCATAACCTTGCAATATTCACTGTGCCAATCTTACGATGTCTCTTTCAATTGGTTACTTTGCTTTGAAGTAAACTGATCCATACAGAAGGGCAGTGAGGCAGGGAATTTTGCTCCGAGAGAACACCAACAGACTTCATAGCAGGAAAAACAATTTGAGGTAGAGGTATTCCCAACACAGAGTTGATAGGTTACTGCTAGGTACTAGTAAGCGTTCAATCCTATTTTATAC
>NW_026267419.1:204139-204724 GCF_000697945.3 Frankliniella occidentalis | reverse complement strand
GCCATTGGGTGTCGGCTCATTTTCATGTCCAAACCTGTTCCTGAGTTCGTGTTGATGTGCGTGTGGCATCATTTAGCGTCTTGCTCTCGTCGGGGGTGGTTCTTGGTGAGTCTCTAGCCAGTGATATTTTATCCGCGTCGTTTTGGGATCAACCCACGGTGTAGGTTTACTCTGATGTCACATTCGCGTTCTTTGCGACTGGCAATCTTTACATTGGGTGGAGGCTCATTTTCATGTTCAAACCTGTCCTTGTGCTCGATTTGATGTACAAAAGGCTTCATTTTGCGCCATGCGTAGTGTTAGTACGGTCTTAGGTGACTCGCAATAGTATGATATTTTCTTAGCATCATATAGAAATAAAAGCGGAGTGTTTTTGTATTTTGACACGTCTTTAGCGATAACTGCGACAGAAACTAGTCTCACAAAGTTTAGGCTCCAATTTACGCTTAAACCTGTCTCTATGTTCGGAGTGATGTGCGTTTCACTTTATAGGGAGTCCAGCATGCAGTTAGGACGGTCTTACAAGGGAAGGTTTTTAGGTGGTACACACCAATTTCGCTGGGCGCGATACATATTGCAGGGGAC
>NW_026267419.1:203746-204089 GCF_000697945.3 Frankliniella occidentalis | reverse complement strand
CTGTCATTTTTCGATTAGAGGCCTTCCTGTATGACTTAAAGAGCAGCGTGGCCATTTTCAACGTATTTTAGTCGAAAAAGAACACCCACCACCCAAACTATGAGAGACACAGACAAACAACAAAATTCCAGCCCAGAGGGTTCTAGTTTCACGAGTTATTTTTTAAGAGATCATAAAAACATTATTAGTTTTTAACTTTGTTGACAGGCTATAATTTACAAAAACAAGCAGGCCCGCCCTTCCGCCAAACGGAGTGGCCAGCTCCACTTCGCTGTGCCGGCAACTCCGTTCGGCAGGGGCCGGGCCTGCTTGGCCTGCCGGCGGCGATGGTCGGGCCTTCGGC
>NW_026267419.1:194197-195855 GCF_000697945.3 Frankliniella occidentalis | reverse complement strand
CCTGCTGATAAAAAGAACGAGCAAAATATGAGGAAAAGAAAAAGTACTAAGCAAAACAGTAAAAGTAAAAACGCTACCAACTGGAGAGAAGAGACGATAATTACACCTAAATGTACACCAATCCAACCCAAGGTATTTCATGCATGTAATGTTTTGATCATAATATATATTTCATGTTGCTCATAGTTTTAAAGTAGTCATGTGTTATGAGGTTGTGTCACTGAATCATGTGTAAAACAGCTATCGCATTCTTTTGACAGAGAAATATTGTATTTCAGGTTCCACCTGCAGCTTCAAAGATCAGTATTAGTATTCTCAGCAATAGCAGCTTATCCTTCGCAAGAGTCATGCACAACAACAGTGACTTGGATGAGAAAATGGTTAAAAAAGTATTGTCCCTAATTCAGCTGTCACGGAATGTCCATTAGGATGATGTGTGTGGTCTGAGTAGTGTCAAGCAACGTTTGAAGGTTTGTACTGACTAGCATAATTTGAGCTGTACACTACTGCTAGTCAAATATTATCAATACATTTTATGTATCACATTTAGGAAATGGTGGTGTATCCGTTGCTGAATCTCGCCCTGTTCCAAGGTCTGAGAAGTCCAGGAAGGGGACTACTGCTTTTTTGTCCTCCAGGAAATGGGACAACTTTAATTGGTAAGGTATTGTGATGTGAGTGCAGTTCTTTGATTTTCTGTGCCTTAGCAGCACTGCACTGACATATATGTGTTCCAGGGAAATGCTTAGCATCTGAAGCTAAGCTAGAGCCACATATTTTTCCGTTACCGCCTCAAGCTTTGGCTCCAAATGGTATGGCGAGGCAGAAACTTTAGCGAAGACTTTGTTTGAAAGTGCAAGGTAAATTTCTACTCGTTCACACAATCTTTTTGGCATCTTTTGGCATTGTGGAGCAAAATCTAGGGACTTTTAATAAAATACGCAGCAAACACTTCCCGAAGAACCCGAAGAAGATTAGTGAAATTGGAGAACTTCCCGACAAATTTAAGAAGACTCTCGACGGGAAGGAGTTCCTTATCTACGACTCCTGGGACGAAGCAGATGAAGAACGACCCGAAAAAAGAATTTTGGTTTTTGCAACCAAGATTGGCCTAAAAAGACTTGTTCAATCTGCTACCTTCTACCTGGACGGCACCTTTGAAAACTGCTCCTGACATTTTAACCCAGATATTTACAATGCACGGGGAGTACGCAGGTGAAACATTCCCGTTCGTGTTTGCACTTTTACCGGATAAGCTAGAAGTTTCCTACAACACCGTAATTCAAATTCAAATTCAACAACCCGGTCAAAAATAGGGGGTTGGGTCGACTTGAGGGAAGGACTACCGAAGTGAGGTAAGGTTTCGCAACCGAACCGGCCTTCTGCTTGCTCGCTTTCTGTGCGGTAAAAAGCGCTCCTATCGTCGGCTTTTCTCACAATCCTTTACCGCTGCCACCAGTGTAACGGGTAGAGGGGTGTTTGGAATGAAAGTCCAGAGTCTTTTAAGAGCGATGTATTCACATCAAGCGCTGGTCACAGTGTGGCGCCGATTCAAAGCTGGCGCCTGCTTTTATAGGGCAATTGAAGGCAGAACTTAAAGAAGAACGTAATGGTTCAAGAAGAACTTAAAGAAGAACGTACTGGATGGCGACGTAGTT
>NW_026267419.1:192689-194147 GCF_000697945.3 Frankliniella occidentalis | reverse complement strand
GCGCGGGGTCGGGACTGAGATCGTCGGCGACCTCGGCCCGGCCCCGGGACCTCGTGCTTTATCGTCCTGGACACCGGCTCCAGGACGCTGACATGCCGGCATGGGGCGCGGGGTCGGGACTGAGATCGTCGGCGACCTCAGCCCGGCCCCGGGAGATTTATCAGAACAAGTATCAAGGCTACGATGACAAAAAATGGCTTTTTTAAGATTTATGAAAATGTGTTTGAGTTCAGGTAGGGTTGAGGCCTTGCTTGTGATTAAAAGTTTCCAAGATTTGGACATATGGTTTTATTGTGTGTAGAAAATGTAATGTACAATTAAGTTAAATAAAAGAGGTTCAAACTTAACCAGTTAAGTTGAGAGGTAAGGCCAAACTTCTAGACAGAGTAGTCACATAACATGTGAGAATAAAAGAATACAACAAACTCCAAAGACTGATGCTTTAAAAAAATTAGTATCCACAGAATTAAAAAGTGGTCGACTTCTGTTCCTTCTTCAATGGCGATTCCCATCAAGACTTTTATGAACTTGGAACTTCACCCTGGTACCGAACTAGTCGCATCATAAAGAAATAATCAGCTGCAACAAAAAAAAACAACTTAGTTTCACTATGTCAATGCATTATACGTTGATAAATTGGCAAGACTCACCTCCGTTGTAAGTAGAGTTGAAATTTAGATTTAAACTTGACATGGTATTCTTGAGGCGTTGACTCTGGAAGAGAACAGGAGCAGGTGCTGCTGCGGCATGACTCTGAGAAACAGAACAAGTTTTGGTAGTAAATGTTTGACGCCTAAAAGTGACAGTCAGATTTGGAGATTTGACAGACAAATAAATTCAGTAAAAATGAATGAAAAATTAAATAGATAATAATGAAGAGAGCATCAGGCAGAGTACGAGATACACACAGCAGGTGCATATAAACAACAATTTCAGATCAGAAAAAGTAGCAAATTGTCACTCAAAAACAAAGGCGAGACATTCAAATCAGAGTGTAACACCAAACAGAAATTCTGTGGCATTCCATAGAAGTGACGTAAGTCACAAAATATTTTTTTTCAGGAAATGAATAAAACGATTCCTATAATCTGGTTGCCCTACTATTGTATATGAGAGGTGAATAAACCCTTCTTAGCATGTCACAAATACATCCCAAAAATTATTTTTGATGTACCATCACTATTTTAGCTGGTAGCTGACTTACGTCACTTTGTTAGACCAGTCTGTTCAAGAGAAGTGGCGCAAGTCAAGACTTACGTCACTTTGACAGAACTGTTCTTTGCAACATGTGACGTAAGTCAATGAAATAGAACCAAATGAATTGTTTGGCATCTAAGCAGTTTTGCTCTTGGTAGACAATGCTATTACAGTGAGAAATTTGGTTGGTTCTGGAAAATCTGATTATACAGGGCAAAGAAATGTTTCATTTCAGTAAGAAGTGACGCAAGTCATGACTTA
>NW_026267419.1:192283-192639 GCF_000697945.3 Frankliniella occidentalis | reverse complement strand
GATTCATATTTCACGTTTACTTGGTCTTTCCTGATTGCGATAGACATCTGACTCAGAACTACATTCAAGTGCATTAGAAATGCAAACAAATCCCCCTGATTGGTCGCTTTCAGTTCCCTCTTTTTAGGCTCATCAATTTAGCAATTCACAACGACCCTGTAAAAGTAAGAGCACAGTTTAATTTTAAATTTCAAACAACAACTTGTCTATTAACCACACTAATTTTATCAACATAATGAGCAAGTGGCAATAGGCCGCCCTAACATACAGCTTACACTACTCACCCGCAGAGCTTCATGGATGTGCCTTCCTCATTGTCGTATTCCACTACACCACAGCGACAGCAGGCAAGTCAA
>NW_026267419.1:191752-192233 GCF_000697945.3 Frankliniella occidentalis | reverse complement strand
CTTACGGCACAAAAGAGGCATTCCAGCTCCATCAGATTCAGCTTGAAATGACTTTAGAATGTCAATGTGCGCTCTTGTACACAAGCTTATGTTGACCCCAGGTGACCAGTCAGGTTATGGAGGACTGTTAGTATTCAGTGAACACTTTCCCCATGACCACTGCCCAAAAAAATTGACACTCCCACTTCGAAGACCATAGCGCCTGGCTTGGGTAGGGGCCTTGTTTTTTCTAGTTGCCACTGATATTCACTGCACACACAATTATTTCTTGAAACGCATGGCTGTCACTGGGCAGTAGTTAAGGGGAAAGTGTTCATTGGATACTAACAGTCCTCCATAACCTTGACTGGTCACCTGGAGTCAACATAAGCTTGTGTACAAGAGCTCACATTGACATTCTAAAGTCATTTCAAGCTGAATCTGATGGAGCTGGAATGCCTCTTTTGTGCCGTAAGTCATGACTTGCGTCACTTCTTACTGA
>NW_026267419.1:190109-191702 GCF_000697945.3 Frankliniella occidentalis | reverse complement strand
CATACATCATGATACACTTCAGAATTGTCAATAAAAGAATTTGGTACAAATCATAGTTTCTTCTTAAGCACAAAATATTAAAAATTCATCCATACTATAAAAGCAATTATCGATTAAAAACTCCTTTAGCTTTTTCTTAAATCTATTTATAGATGTTATGGTAAAAATGCTGTCCGGCAGCTTACATAAAATGTAGAGTTTATGTCCCTGACGCGAAACCTGGGACGCGAGGGATACGGGTTTGACATCATCCTTGGGAAGAGCACAAACCCTTGCCTGCATCACATACCATTTCAAGGGAATCTAGAGGCGCAGTTAAAAAACGGAAAGACACCTAGAAAGGTGTTTCAAAAAACACTAGACAAACCCTAGAGCCCGATTCTCTAGTTTCAAATTTTATCCCGATTCGGCCCATTTTTTTTAGTGATGTGAGTTTGGCTCAGAGCATGACATCCTTTCGATCCGCAAACTATAAACCCACCTCAACATCATTTGTGTCTCGAAACTGCACGAGCTTCACACCTTTTGTCGAAGCGATATCAAACCCAGCCCGACAAATAGGTGTGACTCTACTATGATACTATCTGTACACGGAGAGCTTTTTCTGAGGTTTGAAGGTGTAGGTCGAAAATGATGCGGGCCAAAAGTGTCTCTACCTAGTGATATTTTATCCGCGTCGATTTGGGATCAACACACGGTGTGTGTTTCCTGTGATGTGACATTCGCGTACTTTGCGACTGGCATCCGCGCCATTGGGTGTAGGCTCAGTTTCATGTCGAAACCTGTTCCTGAGTTCGTGTTGATGTGCGTGCGGCGTCATTTGGCGTCTTGCTGTCGTCGGGGACGGTTCTTGGTGAGTCTGGAGCTAGTGATATTTTATCCGCGTCGTTTTGGGATCAACCCGAGGTGTAGGTTTGATGTGATGTGTCATTCGCGTACTTTGCGACTGGCATCCGTGCCATTGGGTGTAGGCTCACATGTCCAAACCTGTACCTGAGTTCCTGTTGATGTGCGTGCAGCATCATTTAGAGTCTTTGTTTCGTCGGGGACGGTTCTTGGTGAGTCTGTAGCTATTGATATTTTATCCGCGTCGTTTTGGGATCAACCCACGGTGTAGGTTTACTCTGATGAGACATTCGCGTACTTTGCGACTGGCAACCGTTCCATTGGGTGTAGGCTCGTTTTCATGTTTAAACCTGTCCTTGTGCTTGATTTGATGTACAAAAGGCTTCATTTTGCGCCATGCGTAGTGTTAGTATGGCCTTAGGTGACTCGCAAAAGTATGATATTTTCTTCGCATCATATAGAAATAAAAGGGGAGTGTTTTTGTATTTTGACACGTGTTTAGCGTTAACTGCGACAGAAACTAGTCTCACAAAGTTTAGGCTCCAATTTGCGCTAAAACCTGTCTCTTTGTTCGGAGTGATGTGCGTTTCACTTCATTGGGAGTCTAGCATGCAGTTAGGACGGTCTTAGGTGACTCGCAATAGTATGATATTGTTATAAAGTGTGTATTACATTGTGGCGACTTTCCACCACTCGGCGCATCCACGCGCATGCGCTTCCACTGTCGCGAGCGTTGCCATGCTACAT
>NW_026267419.1:188749-190059 GCF_000697945.3 Frankliniella occidentalis | reverse complement strand
GTATGCCAGGCGCGTCGCAGCGTAACAGTGTTTCGTGAGATATCGCGAAGCCTGTTACGCGAGACGTGGTCTGGCGTACATCTACCTAGTTATGCACTACAGGAAACCGTGGGACTGAAATAGTCGGGCCGAAGGCCCGACCATCGCCGCCGGCAGGCCAAGCAGGCCCGGCCCCTGCCGAACGGAGTTGCCGGCGCAGCGAAGTGGAGCTGGCAACTCCGTTTGGCGGAAGGGCGGGCCTGCTTGTTAACATGTGTTCTTCCCTTGCTTAGGTTCGCCCCATAAATCTGGATGACTTCCTAGAAAGTATCAATGAAACTTCAAAATTAGTGTCTGCAGAAATGATAAAGCAACTAGAGACATTTAACGAAAAGTACGGCAGCCTCTGAGGCCAATTAATTTTACTCCTTCACACTTGACAGCTTTTGATTTCACAACAAGGTACTGATTGAAATGTGCTCACAATTTCATCGATAATCTTTCTACAATAACTTTGTGGATGTGTAAAGTTTTAGTGTATAAAAGTTAATAAAACAAATCTTGACTAATAATGAGAATGTGCTGATATGTTGATTCATAACTGGCTATGTTCCAATGGTTCAATCAGTTTTAGTCTAAACAATAAAGTCTTCCAAATTAAAAAAAGTAGGAATTCAGCCGAATAAATTGGTTATTCTTGGTTCTATGTACATGACTGCTGTGCATGGCGCCTTAGAGGAAGAATGGGTAGGCAACCCGCGCAGCAGCATACCATACTTTTAAAATGATATTTGTGGTGAAGATATTTGACCTACAAAGAATATTATAAAGTTTAAAGTGACAATAATTTGTTCCTTTATCGTTTCATAAAAGTTTCAGAACCGTATTTTTAGTCATATCGGAGTTTCATCGAAAAGTCACTTTCGGGCTTTCAAGTCGAGGGAAGGATGTGCTCTTGGCATAGGGGTGCCGAGGTGGCCGATCAGAAAACTGTTTTTGACAACCATTGGGTGCACATACGTGCAAATAGGTTCATTTGATAGGATTTTTGAATTGAAAAATGTTGTTGTTCGTCTAGTTTTTAGGCGAAGCTATAGTTTGGGCGTAATTTGCCTGAAAACCCGAGAAAAGGGTGTCTTTGGGTGGGTGTTTATATGAGTTTTCTTGTACAATTTTGATGTTTTGGGGGTCAAATTTGACGAATCGTCATTTTAAAACAACCCCCACCAAAGCCCGTAAAAAACAAGCAGGCCCGCCCTTCCGCCAAACGGAGTGGCCAGCTCCACTTCGCTGCGCCGGCAACTCCGTTCGGCAGGGGCCGGGCCTGCTTG
>NW_026267419.1:187564-188699 GCF_000697945.3 Frankliniella occidentalis | reverse complement strand
TCTCTTACACAACTAAAACATGGAAATACATTTTTAAACATAATCTTTATTTTTACTTCGCAGGCGGAGCCAGAGGTACAGAGTAAGTGCGGCAATGACAACAGTGACAACGATGATTCTGATGATAGCATTATTATCCTGTCGAGTGAGGGAGAGATGGTACGCCTGTCAAGCAGCTTCACAAAGATCTGAGTCTCATCTGAATATGCAAACTTTTCCATGGATATTGACTCCACATTTTTTGCACTCAGGAGGTGTACACCCCATTTCAATTTCTGTTTACATCTATTTATTTCTTTTTAGTTCAGCGAGTCAGAACCAGAGCTGTTGCCAGACGTGCCATTGGAAGTCCCTCAAGAAGCTGCTGCCAATAACCCTTCTGATGACAACAGTTCGAATGATGGCAATGACAATGGTAAGTTAGTGATTGAAAACCAAATCTTTTACTACTTAAATTATTGCCAGTAATATTATGGAGACATGAAACAAGCATTCCTTGTTTTTTTCAGGCCCTGAATGTGTAATATGCTTTAGCAAATTTAAAGTGGGTATGTTCCGAGGGGTAGCATTACCATGTAATTGCAAAAGGTTCTGTTACCACTGTGCTTTACAGCACCAGTTTGACTTTAAGAGGTGTGCGTGGTGTATGGGGACTGCGTACCACATCAACTCAGAGCCATACATTGAAGAACAATTCTGAACTACATTACTCATGTATTCAAAATGCTAAATTTCTTTTACGTTGCTTTTTTAGCCCGCCCTTCTGCTTTGAAAAAGCTATCCAGGGGGCTCATGCAAACGACCTCGTGTCTGTCTGTCTGTCTGTGTGTCTGTCTGTCTGTTCCACTAGAAGGAGATGTGCTATAGACTTCAAATTTTCAGGGTATCTTAAGGCTCACTCCTAGAAAACGAAACGCCTACGGCAAATCCTGGCAACCAACCCTAAGGGGCTGAAAGGGGGTATCGAAGAAAACAGGAAAGGCCAAAAAAGTTGGAAAAAATATATTTTATTATGATCATCTTCTAAGAGGTAACTTGTGAAAGTAGAACCCTTCGGGCGAAAATTTCGTCCGTTTTGCTCTATCTCTCACCGTTTGGGCGCTAGAGGGTCCTTTTCGACGAAAATAAGCTAAAA
>NW_026267419.1:181158-187514 GCF_000697945.3 Frankliniella occidentalis | reverse complement strand
AATCGTTTTTATAATGTTTTCGCTTTTCTTCGTGTGTTCGCTTAAGTGTAATAATCTGCAAGTTTTCAACTATTCATTTTGTTTATAAATGCTTTAGTAATCAAACTTAAGGATTTACTTTAGAATTCCTGTTTTATTATTCCTTTTGCTACCTGTTTTTGATTTTTATCCATCGTACGCTTTGTAATAAAACTTCAGCTCTGTGTTTTTAGTGTTGATTAAATCATTCTCTTGTTTACGGGCAGTAATAAATAGGTTTCACAAGCATTTTTCATTTACTTCTTGTCGTCTGTATTCTCACATATCACACATACATTTTGTTATGTGAGACTATTACGCACACTGTATAAATATAACAAATTGAAAACAAATTGTTTTTTTTTCTTCAATCACAAAACTTTCACTTCGAATTTTTCCTGTAACTATAGCTAACTACAAAATAATAAAAAAAGTTATAAAACTGTGATGTGTTTCTCATGTGTCTCATTTCCCCTCAAAGTCTATTATCGAACATTTGCTTTCTTGACTTATGATTTTCTTTCCTTTAATTGTCTGTTCTAGTTTAATTTTGTGGAAAACTAATTGGCTCCGCTCCGATGCTTTGAGCAAGAAAGGTACCTTTCATAAATTAGTACCGACTTACTTTTACCACTAGACGTTTTCGTTATTTTCTGAATCGATCTTTACAGGAAGAAATGGCTCGATGGTGAGGCGGAAGAGAAGTGGAACGCCAACCGCACTAAATAGAGGGGACAGTAGCCGGGCTATCACCAATTACTTTCAGATTGCAGCTGCGGCTCCACCTTTCAGACTCTTCGGTAACTTTTTTCTTAAGCATGTGAATAAAACTCAATGTAAAAAGAACCTACTTTCTTAACTCTGTCATTTTTCTGTGCAGATGAGGTTAAAAAGGAAAGAATATCTCCCACAAATGTAGTGGACGACAGCAAGTACATAAACTATAGGTGATGGAGAGTTTTGACGTTGCAATAGTTTCTTGCAAAATGGTTTTCTTGTATAATAGTATTATTATGTATTCTTACAGAAACACAGGAACAAGAGCCTGAAAGTTTTAATGTTGTTTTGAATCCTGTGAATCCCGTGCCAGGTCCTTCAGAAGATTATGGGGTAATTTAATTCTTAGTTGAAATTTTATTATTTTTCTTACGATGTGTTTACAACGATACTTTTCTGCAGTCTCTTCCTGATCTATCGGACACTACTGACAGTAAACCTACTGAAGGGCCTACTGAAGTAAAAAAAAGCTGCGGTCAGCTCCAAAAGCTCAAGCAGCTCAAGTTCTGACAATTCCAGCAGTAATAGCTCGGATAGCGAGGATTCTGATTCGTCAGTTGAGAGTGGGATCTTTGAGACTGCTAGACCAAAGCTGAAAAATGCATTCAGAGAGCCGGAATCGACCGACGATGACGATGACGTACGACTTTCTCTCCAACAAAGACGATACCTTATTTGCACATTGTAACTGATTGTTCACATTGTAATTCTTTATTCTAAATATTTTGTTGCAGTCGGTTAAAGATAAGACTTACAGTCCACCTAATTTTACCAAAACGGCACATGGTATAGCACCATCCAGAAATTTAAGTTCGAGTAGCTCTGATGAGGTAGGTTTCGTAAGTTTTGCAGCAAAAACACATCAAACATACATTTTCTTTCCTTTTTCATCGTAAACGTAACAAAAAAAAAATTCTTATAGGATTCGGATGCTAGTAATCTTGACACGGACGGTGATCAATTGACAAACAAAACTCAAGACACCCCACTTAAAGAGACTGAGATTGTGGAGAATGCAGTGTCCCAGATTGAAAACGCATTATCCAATACAGTACGTACTGTAATTTCAAACATGACCTACCTGCATTTTTTTACATTTTTCTCAGTAAAAGTAACAGAGAACTTTGATGTTGCACGATGATGATTCTACCCGTCAAGTGCAAGAATCTGTAGATGAAAACAGGAAAAAATCAGTTTCTCCTGTCGATTCAGTAAGTTCTGCAACGAAAACAAATATAAGTAATTTTTCGGAGGGTAATTGACACAATATGTATGTTTATAGGATGTCCCTTACCAAAAGGAGATTGTTCAGAGCACCCCTAAAAGAAAGATTCTAAGAAAGTCAAAGGAAACACGTAAGCGCACTGAAAGCAAAAGTGAAGAACTACACGATTCTTCAGAAGTAAGTTCTGCAACACAAAACATAACAAAAGCACTTATATTCATAAAAAAGTAATACAAACCTTTTTTCTCTTTCAGGATGAGCAGTCAGTGTCTCATGTAGAGGCTAAAGCAGCCTCAAAAGCAGCCTCAAAGGATGATCTTGTAGGAGTTTTTGGCTCGGTAGGTTCTGAAACAAAGGAGATTTATTATTTTTTTAGACTACTGACACCTAACACATGTTACTCTTTTACAGAAACATAGCGTTGGTCAGTCAACAAGAATGTGCTTTGTATGTGGATTCACAAGTATAACCAACAATTTGTACAGACACTTCAAAACACACAAGAATTGGTTATTAGTTCGGGTCATGACTATTGAAGAATTGTCAAGAATTTCTAGTGAACTCATTTTATCAGGAGTGCGCCGCATCGAGCTTTCTTCACTTATGAGTGCGCTGCCCAGTCTTACTTATGCTGACGCATTGAAGTTGAAGGGTGTCTTTAAATATGTTGGTGCGGTTGTTGTGGATACTGAAAAACAAGAAAAAACATCAAATAAACAAACACAACAAGGAAATGATTTGTGGAGGATTAAAACTCGACATGCCGTGGGAACTCATGCCACTTACCTTGAACATCGAATCTACTGGTAGACAAGAATGGATGGATCAAATCTGTAGCGAACAAGCTGAAGTAAAGGACACTCTAAAGTGGCATCCAAATGATCCACGCAAGGATACTAGATGCAGGAAGTGCAAACAGCGATACCATACTGCCAAAGGTTGCCACAATTAAGATCTTCAGTGATCTCGTCTAACTAATATTTAAAACTCTTAGTTAAATCATCCAAGTTCTGGAAACACTATATCTCAAGTGCCAAAGCAAACTAAAGTTGTGATAAGTCATTGTTCTTAAAATGTGATGAAAAGTTGTTATCGTGCCCTTTCATGCCATCAGCTCCTAACTCCGCTATGCCATCATTGCAATTTGGAGGTCCATCTCAACAAACAATTCCAAACGCCGCCATGCAATTAGCTCCATCCATCTTTCCCCAGGCCATGGGTAGGCCTCGAGAAATGCAGTTCATGGGCCAGCAGCCCATGAATCCCTATTACTATCAACAGTTGATCCCACAACAATTTGTTCCAAATATGTGCCCCCCCACTCCTTATCTTCCACCAACATCAATGTGCTCTGGAGGTGCTCCAAGCCCCCCAAAAATTAAACAGCAGAAAGAACCCTCATCGAGCAGCTCAGAACAAGACCTCGAGGAGGTATGTAAATTTCTTAGAAAGTTTGACATCTGTTCGAGATCATACATTGTTTTAATATTTATCAATGGTTTTTATAGGAATCTAGTGATGAAGACGACGATGATGATGATGTAGCGGAAATCGTTGATGGGTCTGCTAAACAGTGTGGAGCAATTAATAAACCTGGCAAATCTAAGGTGTGTACTGATTCTCAAGGGTTGCCACAGGTCAAGAAACATTCAGCACCCACAGGGAAAATAGACGACTAATAGACGTCTTTAAGATGTCTTCATATATATCGAAAATGGTCTAACAGACGTCTAGCAAAGACGTCTAATAGATCCTAAATTTAGACGTCTATCTTATACACATGAGTAGATGGCGCACTTTTTAACGTTAAAATATTTTCAAATTTTTATCCTTTATTTTGCTTTTACCTTTTTCTTCTTAGTTTCCCTTCTTCCGCCTTTCTTCATATCAATTTTATTGTCAAGTTTTACCTTACCTTTACCTGGAGTCGAACCTGCGACCTGCGTCTTGGAATCTCGGTGCCTTAACCACTAGACCACAGGACGCTCGCTGGGAGGGGAGCGCTAACCGCGGGTATCTATCTTCTGAGATTCCAAGCGGCTTTCTTGAGGTGTAAAATTTACTTAGGCTTTTTCAAATGAAGCCTTAAGTTCACCACGTCCATGTTGTCTTTAACATATTTCAATCCAAAGCAAAGGGAAATATTTTCCAAATTTTCAAAATATCCCGTTCACCCATGGTAGTGAACTGCAAGTAGATGGCGCGTAGAGGTAATTTAGACCAGAGGTAGATATATCAATATCTAGATAATAAAGATGTCCATAACAATATTGCAGATAAATTGATATGAAGTACACCTAAGATATAAAAAATAAAACTTTGGTAGTAGAGTGTCCCTTAAAATCTTTGTTCTAGATATGAGGTACAATGCTAGGTCTTTAATATCCTTTTAAAACATATGTTTTTAAAAATCGGCCATCCGGTTCCGTTAAATCTAAATAAAGACGTACATTAGTTGTCTCCACTACGTCTACACTTCAACAGTCTTTTCACATCTATTTAAAGACGTCTATTAGTCGTGTGAAGAAATGTCTATTGTTATATGGTCTGGGCACATCTACACGTAGACTCAATTTAGACGGTTATAATCACAATCGATAGCAGCAAGACGGTTTATAGATGTCTAATAGATGTCTATCTCTAGAAATCTACAAAAAGAGATGAGTTAGAGGGAGGTCGATCATCTATAGACGTCTATCTTCCGTGTGGGGTTAGTATTCAACTTGAACTTCTCATCCTTACCCTCAACCTTGAAAGTCCAATTTATATCCTTCCAAAGCAATACTCAATTCAAACCTTTACAGAAAAGAAGAAAAAAGTCTTTAATCAATTTCCCTTTTTAGATGCTTTCATGTTATCTTGTGTATATGGAAAACTGTTTATGATTATCTGAGCTGTAAATTATACATGATTTCCCTCACCATTATTTTTCATTTCAAATTCATACAGGATGGGTGCACAACAAGTGGCAAGGATGAAGTCCTAGTAGTAGGAGCCACAAACTGGCCGGGGAAAATTGATGAGGCAGCCCGCCGCCGTTTTACTAGGCGGTTGTACGTGCCTCTGCCTGATAAGGAGGTAATGTGCATGTCCTGTTGAACAGACTTATTCTATTGTTTTTTGGTAGTTGAAGGTATTTGGTAACAAATTGACAGAGTTGTGGCTTATATACTTTACAACTTTCTTCTGAAGTGTTTCGAGAATATTGTGGTCCTTTTTCCTCACCACCAGTGGTGACGTGTAAATTCAATTCACTTTAGCTGAATGCTGTACAGTTTCTTTTTAAGGTAATCTCGAATGTATGTGGTAAAATTGATTTAAATTGGGTTTTTGGGTGTGTTTTTTTTTCATCACAATTAATTGATACAATTTCAAAATTATATCAGTGCAATGCCTTAAGATTGCAGAAATTCGCTATAATACCTCTGAATACAAACTTCACAATAGAAAGTATACGTAATTGAAAAAGAAAAACTGTGTTTGTTTTGTTTTGCTTCATACCTAAATTTCTCTAATAAGAGGTCTTACAAATTGATCATTAAAAGTACATATTCTATCATCTATCATTTAAATGGAATTTTATAACAAACTCTTTTCTTAATGGTTGTTATAATTGCAGACAAGGACTGAGCAATTTCAAAGAGAACTGAGAAATGAAAAGCACGACATTAATGATGAACAGTTCCACATTATGGCAGACATGACTGAGGGCTACAGTGGAGCTGACATTTCCCAGGTGAGCAGGAATGCTGCAATGAAACCGATTAGATCTTTAGATTTAAATGGTTTATCCATTGAATTTGTTGAAATGGAAGACGTACGTATAAAGCAAATATTTTAAAGTCAACC
Organism: Frankliniella occidentalis; assembly: GCF_000697945.3. NCBI lineage: Eukaryota > Metazoa > Arthropoda > Insecta > Thysanoptera > Thripidae > Frankliniella > Frankliniella occidentalis. Next base: position 181,645 of record NW_026267419.1, on the reverse strand, counting down.
AGCCTCCATAGACTGTTTTTTAGCCCGCCCTTCTGCTTTTAAAAAAGCATTAAAGCGCGCTTATGCAACCGCTCTCGTGTCTGTCTGTCTGTCCGTCGTCCGTGTAAGAGGAAGAAGATGAGCTAGAGGTCTACAAATTTCAGGGTATCTTAGGGGTCACTCCTGGACAACGAAACGCCTGGTGCAAATCCTGGCAACCACCCCTAAGGGGGTGAAAGGGGGTAACAAAGAAATAGGGGTTGGTCCAAAGAGTAGGAAAAAAATATTTTTTTTATGGTCTTCTAAGGGGTAAATCGTGAAAGTAGAGCCCTTTAGGCGAAAATTTTGTCCGTTTGACTCTAGCTTGCACCGTTTGGGCGCTACCGTGCTTTTTTCGACGAAAATACGGCGAAAATGACCACGTTGCACATAAAGACGTACAAGGAGGCGTCCAATCGTAAAATGTCAGAGGAAGTACCCCCCCAAAACAGCACATTCTGAATCAGGA
>NW_026267419.1:180134-181108 GCF_000697945.3 Frankliniella occidentalis | reverse complement strand
AGTAATGTCAACTGTAAATTTTGTATTACGTAAGTAGTGTATTGTGATGGTATGAAGTGTATGACAGCATGCCGTTTCTGAAGTAAATGAGGTTTACTGCACAATATGAGTAGGCTAGACCCCACATTGATCAAATCAGAAATGACAGTCACTATTCTCAACCTCTACCTATTACCGGGAAGATAGTGATAGTGAGGCTGTGTGTTTAAATCTCCAATTTCAAAAGTCCAGGATCAACAGCTTCCTCAGACCACAATCTTTTCAACTGCAAAGCTCACATATTTGTAATAATGATACAGGAGAGGGCACAGAAAAAAGGGTCTCATTAATGTGAAGCTATTTACAAGACATTAAACCCATACTAGTTCTGCTAGTTAGTTAGATGAATGTTTAGGGAACTTCACTCTAAAGAAGAACAAGAAGACGATGGTCGCTAGGGCCGGTGGTGGGGGTAGGAACATAACAAACATTCAGTTGTTTATCAGCCGAGACCGACGCCATCTTTCTACTTTACCTCTTCCGCGCCGGCCAATATTGCTTCGGTTACAACGCTGTTTGACTAAACTTAAGTGAGGCAGTGTTGCGCAAGTGCAGAAATCTTTTAATCACTTCAAATTTGTATTAATTTTAATACTGCGCAAAAGGCGTTAGGCAGAAAGATCGCGTCGGTCTCACGCTTCGTCTGCTTAACAAATGAATGTTTGTTATGTTCCTACCCCCACCACCGGTCCCAGCGGCCATCTCCTTCCTGCTCTTCTGACGAGTGAAGTGCTCCATCGAATCAATTAGCAATTACAAGAGTATTACATAACATCTCTGGTTTAACTCATGTGAGATAAAAGGTGTGGCATAAGTAAGTTGAAAACACCTAAAATATCAGAAATGGCATGCTGTCATACACTACATACCACCACAACCACAACACACTACTCAATACAAAATTTACAGTTGACATTACTGGTTGGCACGGGTGA
>NW_026267419.1:175230-180084 GCF_000697945.3 Frankliniella occidentalis | reverse complement strand
CACATTGACATTCTAAAGTCATTTCAAGCTGAATCTGATGGAGCTGGAATGCCTCTTTTGTGCCGTAAGTCATGACTTGCGTCACTTCTTACTGAAATGAAACATTTCTTTGCCCTGTTTAATCAGATTTTCCAAAACCAACCAAATTTCTCACTGTAATGAGAGACCCATAACATTGTCTACCAATATCAAAACTGTTTTGATACCAAACAATTCATTTGGTTCTATTTCATTGACTTACGTCACATGTTGCAAAGAACAGTTCTATTAAAGTGACGCAAGTCTGACTTGCGTCACTTCTACTGATCAGCATCTGCCTTTTACTGACTTACGTCAGAATATTCTACTAAGTTGTGGAGTTGCTATGGTCCCGATTTTCAATCTGAAAACATGTACATGCCCGGTGTGAGTTGTAGAATGATGTACAATGTTTAACTCACATAGTGACGTAAGTCAGACTTACGTCACTTCTATGGAATGCCACAGAATTGTCACTCAAAAACAAAGGCGAGACATTCAAATCAGAGTGTAACACCAAACAGAGAAGCAGTTCAGATAGAAAAAAATATTTGCACAGAGAGGCAGAGAGAATCTAAGAAGCAAAACTGTTTCAAAATCAAGTGCAAAAACAATTTCATAAGTCACATAAGATACAGTTTCAACTAAGATATTATAAAGAGCACTAGGCAGGGTACAGGCGACATCAAACACAGAAAAATCAAGAACCATTTGCAATTATTTCAGTTCAGAACAACACACTCAACAATATGGCAGGAATCAAAACAAGGACAAATGAGCAGGTAGAAAAAAACAAAAACAGACAGCGAGATACCGTTCAGAATTCGAGGTTCAATCAATCAAAGGTCAAATTGCAGTACACACACAAAGATCAAACAAACACTAGGCAGGGTACTCTCACAACAGAAGAATCAAAAATCATTCGCAATACTTTCACTTCAGAATAGCAGAGAAAATACACTCAACATCATGGCAAATAATCAAGACAAGAACAAGTCAGGTAGTCAACACGAGTAAAACAAAACAACCAGCAAGATATGGTTCAGAATTCAAGGTTCATTCAATCAAAGGCCAAATCGCAACACACACAGAGATCAAAAAAGCACTAGGCAGGGTACACTCAAACATACAGAAGAATCAAAAATCATTTTCAATAATTTCACTTCAGAATAGCACAGGAATACACACAGTATCATGGCAAAAACTCAAGACAGGAGCAAGTAAGGTAAAATTAACACAAGTAAAACGCAACATACCAAAGAGCAAAATGCCGTTCAGAATTCAAGGTTCAATCAATCAAAAGTCAAATCGCAACACACACACACAGATCAAAAAAGCAATAGGCAGGGTACACTCGAACATACAGAAGAAGCAAAAATCATTTTCAATAATTTCACTTCAGAATAACACAGTAACCCACTCAACATGGCAAGAATCAAGACAGGAAGAACAAGTAACGTATTCCAGCACAAATAAAACAAAACATAACAAAACAACCAGCAGGATATCGTTCAGAATTCAAGGTTCACTCAGTCAAAGTTCAAATCGCAACACACACAGAGATCAAACAAAGACTAGGCAGGGTACACTCAAACATACAGAAGAATCAAAAATAATTTACGGTAATTTCAGTACAGAACAACAGAAGAGATTCAAAGTGCAAAAACAAAACAATAAGCAGATCAAAAAGAATACAATTTGCAAAGAGAAACAACAACAAAACAGAGCAACTCCGTTCTTAACAATATCAAATGGCGAAACTCACGGATCAACACACAGAGGCAAATTAGGTTCAGGGCACATGGACACACACAGATATGGCAATAACCAAACAATTCGAAACAATACAGGAAATAGTTTAATCACAAACAGGATAAATAGAGTGAAACCCATCAATGATAAAAGCACTTCAACAGAGTTAAGACTCAGGAATAGATTTTAAGAGAACAAGACAGAAGTGACCCCGTCCCCGACAAAGGGTATAGAACACATATGAAAAAGAACTACATTGAAATTCACTGACAATGAAAAGTAAACAAGATACCAAATAGAGTACTTAACTTTAATGAGGCCTTTATGCTGGCAGATAGGAAATGGTGACTCAAGCAGACAAGTGACGTCATTGGTTTAAACATCCACATCGTAACTTCTTGTTTCCTGATAACAATTACCCCAATTAAAACTGAGTCAGGTAAATTAAAGCACAATAAATAAAAAACAAAAAGTATTCTTACCTCTAGATGGAATCTCAGAGCTGGGATACCAAATTCTTGCCTTATCCACAAATCCTAAAGGAGATATCAAAACACAGAAGCCAAGTGCGTCACCTGTTGATGCAAAACATAGAATAAAGTTCAACTCTAGAGCATTGGTGATGTAAAGAAGCTGGTGCGTACACCAAATACGACTATGGTAGTTGAAAAAGTGAAGTGAAACAAGTAGTTATTATACAAGTGCTTTAGTTTAACTAGTGGAGAACATAACCTTATCCAGCGCGTACAGGAAAGTTGACACTCTGTGTTCTAATTGACAGTAAAATCTGTCAGAGTGACTTAAAAAGACGCCCCGACAAGGAAAATGTCTCGAACAACGAACAATTCGATTTAAAGAAATCAAACACCTCACCTGAGATCGGCCGTGAAAGTTGTGCTTCCTTACTCCCAAAGAAAACTTGGGCACACTGACGATAATTGAACATACTAGTGCGGGAGTATACTCCCCAACGGCTCCACAAGCCTTCGCAGTCAACAATAATAAAACTACAAAATGTGGTAAAACGGTTTAAACAATTAAATAAATAAGGAACAATCAGACAAGATTTTCCTCTCTTTCGAAGGCCGACTACCTATCGGCCGGCAGAGGGCGGGCGCGTCGCGGGGCGCGGGGCACCACAGCCGCCACTTCGGTACCAACCTTCTCATAGTTAAGCGGTCCCCACTTTCGAATTTCTGTCGTGTTGTTTTTCTATATCGCTGTGTATAGTAGTAATTTAAAAAAAATGATTGTCAACAATAAAATTTTAAAACAATCTACTGTCGAAATTGTAACCATCAATCATGGTAAAACGATCATTTTTATTTGTTTGGTTCGCAGGGACATGGAATGACCACATGTACGGTTCCACTGCCAACATAGATCAATCGAGATCGATCTTTTGTACTCTGAAAATATTATTGCACTACTTTTAATAAGTACCTATTTCCAGGGTGGTACAATTTTAATAAAGGGATTAAGGTGAGCAAGCTGCCCAAAGCACTAGGCTGCTTCCTAACGGCCAAGGAGGACTCTGGGGAGGGGAGGGGGGCACTATGTCGTCACTTACGTCCGCAGTCGGAGCAGTCACAGCTCAACCCGTCCCTGAAGACAAGCGACGCAAGCTGAGCATTGCGCGAGAACCTCCATGCCCAGGCTCTGCAGCACCTGCAGCACCTGCAGAGCCACTGAGCCGCGCCTGCGCGCGCTGCTGCTGGGCTCCTCAGCGCACTCCATGTCCACCCTGAGGTCGAGCAGTGCGCCCGGTGCGCGACCAGCAGCCCATCCTTTACGCCGCTCACGCCGGCGTTGATGGAGGCGATCGAGGGCCGGACGTGGCCGGGGCCGGCAGCCCGCCGTCGGACACCTCCAGGGCGAGGTAGGCGGCAGCTCGCCGTAGCCGGCGAACTGAGGAGCATTGCGGTAACAGCCTAACGCTGTGAACCTTGCCGTGGAGGCGTCGAGCACGGACTGCAGCGCATGATGGCGGAGGACACGATGTGGGCCACGTCGACATCCTTTACGGCCGGCGCGATCGGGAGTGTGCTCGAGGGTCGGCACTAGCAGACGGTCAGTCGGCACGGCCGAGAAGTGGCGCCACCTAGCGGCGAGTTGACCAAGCCAGTCAGTCCAGCCGCCGGAGCAGGCAGTCACGGAGCGAGAGGGGAGCCGGCTGGCGGCGCTCGTCAACACGTGTGTCCGCCGCGACCAGACTTGTCGTTGGCCTGAACGGTTGAGTTTTCTAGTACGTTCTAGTACTTTGATTCGTCTTTTGACGTTCGTTTATTTCACCGTCTCTCGCCGTCCGTCATGCCCAGCACACCAAACCCTTCGGGTATGTTGAACCCCCACTTCGACCAAGTTATTGTTTTCGCTGTGCTGCCCTCCGGTTTTGTCTACAACTCCTGTTGTCTTCTTCAGGGTTTTTGGCTGTGGCCATGAATTTGGAATTGGTCTCTGAGTTGCTTTCCGCGATGCGCTGCTAAGCGTGTTCGCCGATGGGCCCCAATTTGCCTGCTGACCGTCCGCGCGGCTGGGCCGCCGGGCCGATCGATCCGCCATCTTGAAGATGCGCTCAGCTGAGTAGCGCCCCCCCTGCTGCCCCCCACCACTGCTTCTACTTGTGACTGTGTGAACTACTTTTGCGTCGGCCTCTCAGTTGGAGGGGTCGTCAGCATTCTTGATGAAATTGTACTGAAATTGTTGTATTTCAGTTTGTTGTATTTCACGTGTTGGTGAAATTTATAAAATGTGAAAGTGTGTATGTGTGAGTGTAAACAAATGATGCATCGATCGTCTCTACTCTGGTGAGTGTATATTTTCTCTTGTGGGCCCACAGTGTTTGTTGTTTGTTTTGTTGCACTGAGTATAGTGCGTTATTGAGTATATCAGGCTGGTTCGCCTTTTTGCAGAGTACCTGCTTGTTTGTGTGTGAGCGTGTATGCTCTTCAATTTACTTGTTGTTGCTATTTGGCAGTACATTTGTGTACATTAGTGTACTTAGGCCCATGTGCCTTTAATAAAATTGTTTGTATTGCCCCTCTCTAAACTAGCTATATGTACGCCAGACCACATCTCGCGTAA
>NW_026267419.1:165366-167300 GCF_000697945.3 Frankliniella occidentalis | reverse complement strand
TAAATACAACTGACATTAAGCAAGATGTGTGTTAAATTTTCTGTATACCAAGAGCATTTCCTGAAGTGCCCAAGTACTTCCGTCCATTTCATCAGCACAATTCAATAAACTGCTCACTCTCTGCAGTGAGCAGAAATAATCCTGCGTGAGCATCAACCTTGTTTTCGAGAGCCGGCCCGGACGAGGAATACGACCAGGGCGTTGATGAGGACCTATCGTTGGTAGTCGTCGTAGCTGCAGTCCGGTTAGCTGGTGTTCAGAGAGGTGTGTAGCTCCGGTGGGCTCTCCCCGCCCCAGAGCTGCTTCATCTGGACCCAGAGGTTCATTTTCCTGGTCGTCTCGCACGCAGTGGTGGCCTCATATGCCCGAGAGCTCGCCTGTTAGTACCATCTGATGGTCACGGGCACCAGGGAGAGGGTGGTTGGCGAACGAGTTAACAAGAACAGGCACTTGTGGCCTACTTTCTGGAGTTTTCTATGGAGCGCCTAGTAGGTAGGCAGCATCTTGGTTGATGTGCGTGCGTGTGCTGCGGGGTGGCCCACCCTGAGTTTCGCAGGCGCCAGCGCCAAGCTATCGTGATTCTGAACGAACCGGGCGTACTTTGCGCAAGTCACAGTAATTAAATCAACAGCTAAAATTAATTTAGCTTTCATCTCAGACAGCGGAAACTTCCGAGGTGCGGGTGGAACGGCCGGGAAGACCACACGCCTGCAGGGAGCGGAAAAGGTGACTAAGAAGCTCGTAAAGGAGTAAGGCGTTGGACTTACCTGAATTCTTACATCGTCTCTCCGTCCACCAGCTTTGTGCTACATAAGGCTTGGGGAAAGGGAGCATTAAGACAAAAGAAATAATTTGTTTTTATATCGTTAATTAAAATGCAAGCTTTTATTTAAAACGTAGTGCACATCAGAGCGGGTAAGAGGCGTGTAGAAAAAGGCGAGAAAACGTCCAAGGCTTTATTTATGTACAGCAGTTGGCATAGCAGACGAGAGTTGACAGGGCGGGGTAGTGCAACAAGATGCAGGCAGGCAAAGTGCACCAGCGGCGACACGGCAGTCACATGCAAACAAACACAAAAACATTGGAAGTCAATACATTGCAATGACGTAAACGATGTTTAAACACTGACTTCGTTGACACTGCCGCTTAATCTTACGCCAGACAACAGGGCTCTACAACAAAGACTCGTCCGTCACAACGGCTACGCTTGATTTACAACATGCGCACATTGCACAATGCATGAGCAGGATAAGAGAAGGGGAGTAGGTGATAGGGTTGGGGGCGACCTTTCCCCCTGTTTTGTCCTTTTCTGTCACTCCTTAGTGAGCCGCCTGGAAGAAAGACAGTTTGTTTTTCAAAGCCCCTTTACCAGGTGGCTGACTGTTATACTGTACCGCATGCATGCGTGCGGGTTGCCTATTTGAACGGTACCATAGGGAGCCGTGGGCAGCGACGATAGGCAAGCCTGACCGTACCCGTGCATGCGGTACAGTATATCTACGAAAGTGCGCGGCGCGAGTCAGCCCTCCGGTATGTGGGTAACCCAGACTGACGCCGGACCCTTATTATTTGCGCCTGAAAGGACACGTTTTACGTAACAGCAGAACTTTTACACACATGGCGGCTCTGCCGATAAGACTTTCAACGGCAATGTCAGGAGGGTGGGGAACTGGAGGCCTAGGACACGAAGCGAGTAAAGCTCAAGGATGGCGCCATCACCTCTCGGAGGTCAAGGAGCGAGGTCCCGGGTAGACTCCTCTCCACAATGACCTCCCCTACCTCATCCTCGGCGCACCACCAGGCCGTCGTCTCGTCGTCGGGGACGTCATCACGCACCCGAGCACTCCTGGCCACTACTTGCAGGCAGGGGAGGACACGGTAGACCGGCAGGCGTCGCAGACACTGGTCCTGCGTGCCGCACCCTCCGAGGACGG
>NW_026267419.1:159520-160597 GCF_000697945.3 Frankliniella occidentalis | reverse complement strand
AAAATTAGTAAAGTGTAGCGCTGAGCAATTTTTCATACCATTCCGGACGGCTCGTTCGGTTGTTTCCGCGCCTCGGCAAAGAATTTGAAAACGAAGATGGCGAATCTCGTCTGCTCTGTGCGCTGTGCGACGACACGTTGGGTAAAAAATTATTTTAAAAAACCAATTGCTGCTTAGCCGCTTTTCTCTGACCTTGTCATCACTGAAAAAACTGATGTTACCGAGGTAACGTTTCTTGACGCAACCAAACCAGGTAACGTTTGTAGTACAGTCAAATTGTGTTTTGACCTAGACAAAATTCCGAACAGTACCAAACCTTAGGGATCGTTTTAGGCATGTCTAACTAGCTAACTAGTGCCTAGCCAAAATTCCCACAAAATACCATCATGCCGATCGGCTTAAATCGTGTTCAAAGTTCAAAATTTCGACTTTTGAACAAATTGGTATATCTCAACTTGTGTTTAAGATACAGCAATGTGGTTTGCGCCATTCAATGCAAAATGATCTCTTCGTTAAGAAATATACGGGGTATATAGTGTTTGGAGCGAAACTTTAGCCTCTAAAAGACAAATACTAACATTTTTCTATAATTTCAATGTTCAAGTATCCTTTTTCGGCATATTGTGCATCAGCCAGCCCAAAAATGTGGGAAATGCTTTTCACAAACATTGTAGGCCTTTTAATTCTCTACAACTTTGATTCTCATGAAATGTCTGTATCACAAAAATTGCACGTGCCAGAGAGAGAAACTGATCCCTTTTATTGCTTGGTGCGTTTACAGCATGGACTACAAGTGCAAGCTTAAAACAGCAAGCCAGGTTATTGATGTTCAGCAACTGTAGCATATATTTCAGTAGCAAAGGTTGCCTTTGAAATTATTTTTTGTTTATTCAATCGACATGGTCTTTACCTTTGCCAACGCATAGCTACGAATCAGATGACAAGTTTAGAGACCCGCGAGTGAGAGCAATAGGATTTTTAAAATTAATTTTTACCCAACGTGTGGTTGCACAGCGCACAGCAGACGAGATTCACCGTCTTCGTTTTCAAATTCTTCGCCGAGGAGCGGGAACAGCC
>NW_026267419.1:158811-159470 GCF_000697945.3 Frankliniella occidentalis | reverse complement strand
CAGACAGACAGACAGACAGACAAACAGACAGACAAACAGAATGAAACTTTTCCGGTCAGTGGAGTAATGGGCTTCGCTAATCGCTCAGCCAATAATTACTATTTTTTTTTGCAACATCCCAAATAAATCAACAAATTCTCAGAGGTTGAACCCGGAAGAGCAACGTTTTTGTTAAACTCTGACCAGCAGCGAGGGGATTAGTTACATAACTCATCTGTAAATACTACTTTAACTGTAGAAGATATGTTGGAGTTTTCTTTTTATTCTGATCTTAAAATTTTCTCCCTCAGCAGGCCAGTGAGCTGCCCCCATTTGTCCTGAACATGGACGAGGAAGAAGTAGCTACTATTACTGAACCACCACCAAATACTGTCTGCTCAGAAGCCGACAAGGGAAATTCCAGGGCAACCAGTTTTTCTTTGCTACAGAGGGAAAAGGCCGCCCCTGCTATAAGTGGTTTCTCCTTGTTACCAGGAACATCTCGTGGCAACGCTAACTCATCTGTAAGTACTACTTTAACTGTAGAATACATGTTGGAGTTTTCTTTTCATTCTGATTTTAAAATTTTCTCCCTCAGCGGGCCAGTGAGCTACCCCCATTTGTCCTGAACATGGACGAGGAAGAAGTAGCTACTATTACCGAACCACCACCGGTTACTG
>NW_026267419.1:151140-158761 GCF_000697945.3 Frankliniella occidentalis | reverse complement strand
CGAATTTCATCAAACATTTCTCTAATTCATCCCTTTTGGGCCATCTTTGCATGCCTATATCTCCGGAACCATTTGTGCTACAGCGCCTAGATTTTGCAGGTAATTATCTTTCAGTTAGTACTTTCCATGAAAAATATTTGAATCAAATCAATGGGGGGTCACTAAAAAGGGGTCAAAGATCGCAACCTCCTCGCGGGACCCGTTTTGGAAACCCTAATCGATTTCGTTCAAATTTTCTATAAGTGAAGAACGTGCTAAATTATGATTTCCCTTAAAATGTGGGCGCTGTAGCTCAAACGATTCTTGAGATACGTGCATGTTGATAATCAGGCTATAAATTTGGCAAATTTTCAATTAAATTCGGGTAAAACGACCTTCAAACTCTCTACCCCAGGCTAAGATTCCCATGAGGATAGCCATGGCCACGCGTTTGCCATGGCCGCCCATGGCCACGCATGGCCACTGGCCATGAGCCAAAGGGCCATGGGCTCATGTTGTGCTCATGGCCATTTTTGGCCATTAGCGCTAGTGGCCATGACAAATCCATACCAAACATGGCCACCATGGCCACGTTATGTAGATCTTTGCCATAGTAAGAAGCAGTGGCAATGGCCATTTAATATTAAAAATTGTAAAGTAAGTCTTTAGTTAAAGGTCATGTATGGGTCAGTCTAGCTAAACGGGATATGTATTCAGGGTGCCCAAACCGAGGCGGAGCCGAATCCGGTGTCTGTTTTGGCCTAGCTCAAGCCGTTTACAAGTTGCAGGAAAAAAGATCTCCGATTTCAATGAAATTAAAATGGCCCTACTAAAATACAAGAAAGTAGCTACAAACCAAATTTCAGGTCAAAATTCCAAGAAATACAGTTTTTACTGGATGTTGAAATTTCATGCCCACCAAGGCCATGGCCACTATTACATGCCATGACCACTAATCTTATGGCCACCCATGGCCATCTATAGCCATCCATGGCCACGCATGGCCAAAGGAAGGCCATGGGCAAGCTTACCATGGCCAAGGAGGTGGCCATAGGCAACGCTCTCTTGGCCATCAGGGTTGGGAACGTTACATTAACGATTAACGACGTTACAGCTTTTTCGAGAACGCTAATAAGCGTTATCGTTAACTCGGTAAAATTTGAGTGCCTGTAACGATATCGTAAACACGTTACTTTTTGTCCTCAACGACGCAACGGCGTTATCGTTAATTTTTCGTCCAAAAAGTGCTGCTGCGAAGGGTGCCAATGGAAAAAAGACACGTTTCCACGCCTCGACAAATCAATTTTAAGGTGTAATAACTGAAAGTAAACAAGAAATTTAGGGGAGGGGTAACGGTTTGATGACTATTATAAGAAAAACCGTGCATTTTCAGGAAATAGTCTAGCACTCGGCGACCCTTAAAATCAATTTAACGTTAACGCTGTTAACTCGTTGCGGTTAACGATAACGCGTTACGTTAATTAGGACCAGTAACGTAAACGAAACGCGTTACTTTTGGTCCCGATCAACGTCAACGTTATCCGTTACTTTTTAAAAGTAACATTCCCAACCCTGGCCATGGTAAGTGTGCTCGTGGCCATGGTAAATCATTTTGCGTAGTCATAGACACCATGGGAATCTTAGCCTGGGACATGCAGCTAAAACCAGTGCCAAACCTGATCTAGGGGAGCAAACAACTACTCTTTAAAGCGCCTTTGAAATCTGAGTGTATCACCGGAAAACCTTCCCTTGTGAGGAGTTGCCACGGAAGTTGCACACTTGCAAGTATTTAACTTGCAGTTATACCCTTTCAAGTGTTGAGCCAGTTGAACACTTAGGTTATCAGTGCATAAACAAGACCATAGTGATAAAAAAATTATACTTCCTCTTTTTAACCCCTGCTACAAATCTTCCAATCCAAAGAAGTATTTAACGTTGGGGTTGCTCGCCTGCAAGTACTCAACTTCGGCAGTTACACACTTGGTTTATCAATTTGTAAAAGTTGTGTAAATTTACGACTTCATGCACAACACAATGCGTAAGGTTGGGGAGGACATTAATTTTTACAATACTGTAAATCCAAGAAAAATGAAAAGCTGTAGCAGCCGAGGGGGCCACCACTCGCGTAATCCTGTGTACAGATGAGGGTGTGTGATCTCTATGTAATCCTTAGGTATTCCGTGTAATACTTGACAAAATTTTAAACCATTGTCACTAAATTTGCCCTAATTATCTTAATTCAATGGTTTTAGAGACACGAATTTCACGTCTAATCCCTTAAAATTCACGTGAAATCCTTCACTGTAAAAAAAAATCTGAAAATTCAGTAGATGTTTTTTAGAATCGGCACTCTAAATCTTGTTTTAGACCATTACTCATTTTTTTTTTTAAGTTTAGACCGAGAATCCAGACTTTTTACTCTAAAACAGGATTTCAGAGCAATTTGTCTGAATATTTTTTAAGTATATTTTCAGACTATAAGGGAGGGTGGGGCAGTGTGTAACAGGGGCAGTGTGTAACAGACCTCCGTATTTCGAGTATGCCACGTCCGGAACCAAATGTGAATGTTCATATTGTGTGTTCTGAATGACTAAGGTCGTTTGCAATCGAGAACGCCTTGGTCGGGGAGTTTTAACGGCGGTGTGAGGACGGCCAAGTTGGGCTCACCCGATTTTTGGTCAATTTTCATCATATTACGACATGATCTTTTTGGTTGAGGTCGTTGGATTACAAACAACTCCCGAACAAATGATTTTCTATCGAAGTAGACACCTTAGCACTCGTTAAAATGGTCGTTGTCACTAAAACAACCCCGAGGGTTCTTAATTACGAGGCCACATAACAGGCGGGTGTACCCTGCAGCAGTGTGGAACAGGAACGTTTGGGGCGGTGTGTAATGAGACTAATCAACCTATTTGCTTATCAATGATGTACCTGGGTGCCCTAACAGTCTCCCTGAGGCACAACTTTTGGTTTTAGTTCAAGTTCACAAAATATATCCAAAATATGTACAAAATATGTATGTATGTTTTCAATTGGAAACGCTCGTTAATCTTAAGAAAATTCAATTTGAAACAATAAAATTAGTTGATAAAAACTGTTGTTGTCTCAGCAGCTAATATAGGAAAGGCAGGGGAAGCTGTTTTCTCCCTTTCTAGCTGTCTCCAGAGTTTAATCCAACCCTTTGTTACACTCTTAATGTAAAGGGACAATTTTGTCCGCAGATTTGGAACCGATTCGTGCACATCTAGAAAGGATGTAAATTTGTTCCTTAAATTGGACAAAATTGTGTAAAGTCTCACACAGTTTGTCTAGTTTTAGGAACAAAATTGCATCCTTTCTGGATGTGCTCAAATCGGTTCCAAATCTACGGACAAAATTGTCCCTTCACATTTAGAGTGTACACACTGCCCCGGCGCGAGGCATCTTTGGCGCCCGATTTACCCGGATTTACCTAATCTTTTTCGTGGTTTGACTTTAATAGCCAAATTCTAAAATCTGTTACACACTGCCCCACCCGAGGGGTACCCAACTCGCCAAAATTGCGTACGAAGACTGGAAATAGGAATGACTGTAGTTGATTGTAACATATAAGTGCGACTGTAAAATACTGTACAGACTGTAGATAAGTAAATGATGTGTGCGATTACATATGACTGGAGCTGACTGGTGGTGGGACTGGAGGTGACTGGAGGTGACTGGTGGTAACTGGAAGTGACTGGAAGTGATTGGAAGTTACTGGAAGTGACTGGAAGTGATTGAAAGTTACTGGAAGTGACTCGAAGTGATTGGAAGTGACTGAAAGTGACTGGAGGTGACTGGAGGTGATTGGAGATGATTGGAGGTGATTGGAGGTGTGACTGGAGAAGCTGCAACATGAGTAAAGTAGACGTCGGTAACGCCACGTTAAGTAGGCAACCTATAATACAACAGGCAGAGGTTGGCAGTTGACTAGAGTTGACTGGAGTTGACAGGGTGACTGGAGGTGATTGGAGATGACTGGATGTAACTGGAGGTGACTGAAGGTGACTGGAGGTGATTGGAGATGACTGGAGGTGTGACTGGAGGTGATTGGAGCTGACTGGAGGTGATTGTAAAGATTGGAGAGACTGTAGACAGACTGGAAAAGACTGAGAAGATTGTAGTTGATTGTGAATGATTATAATTTGATTATTTTGGCAAGTGTACGAAGACTGGACCAAGTTAGGTACCCCTCGGCTGCTCCCCACACAGGTAGCCAGCAGCCGAATGGTTAGGGTAGCGGCTTGCGAACCTGAACGTTGGCAGTTCGATCCCAACCAAGGGCAGTACCGAATGGACAATGTCTTCACCTGGGTATAGCCCTCTAACCCCACAGCTGTTAAGTCGCTCGCTATGTGTCATTTTTAGCCCGCCCATCTGATTTGAAAAAGCTATCCAGCGGGCTTATGCAAACGACCTTGTGTCTGTCTGTGTGTCTGTCTGTTCCACTGGAAGGAGATGTGCTAGAGACGTGAAATTTTCAGGGTATCTTCAGGTTCGCTCCTAGAGAACGAAACGCCTACGGCAAATCCTGGCAACCACCCCTAAGAGTGTGAATAGGCGTATCCTAGGTTCAAATATTCGCCCAAAAAGTTATTTTTTAATGTTCTTTTAAGGAGTAACTCGTCATAAAAGAGCTCTCAGGACGAAAATTTCGTCCGTTGGGCTCTATTTCTAACCGTGTAGGCGCTGGAGGGTCCTTTTTGACGAAAATAAGCTAAAAATTGCTCTAGTGAACAAAAAGTTGTAGAAAAAGGCCTAAAAACCGCAAAATAGGAAAGAACGTCCCCCCCCCCCCCAAAAAAAAAAAACGTTTTATAAGCAGAAGGGTGGGTTGTAGTCGCGGTGCTTCACCGTTACATCCCTTTCTCGTGTCTACCGGGCAAATTTTAAGGCAGACGACGCGGGCCGAAGGCCCGCTACATCATTTGATTATGTTCTTCAGGAAACCGTGTCACAGAAGTGGTCGGGCCGCAGGCCCGACAGTCCGTATGGCGGCAGGGCGGGCCTGCTTGTTTTACATTTTCAAAAGTATTATCATACCGGCTGACTGAAATTTCAGCCTAAGTGGTATGGTGAGGCACTACTGAAATTTCAGACCCGGGTGCAGACTGAATTTTTAGACTATGGGTCCGTACTGTTCTGTAAAAAAAAACTTCCGAGGTTTGCGCCGGCTAGGTTTATGGAGGTACGTAATCCTGTGTTCATCCTAAATTAAAGTGGTGGCCCCATCGGTAGCAGCGATCACTTTCATTACCTCAGGGACAACACAAAGGATCAGAAACATTTGCAATACAAACAAATTATTTGTATTACGAAGGGCCTAATTTGTATTACAAACGAGGCTTTTGGTACTGCGAACGGGTTCTGTTCACTATTAGAAAAAGTTCTGGGATTTCACGGAGGAACACCCGTGAAAAATATTGCCGAAGTCCGTTGGGATTTCCCAAAGGACTCCATTGATTTCACGTGTCGAGTTTCGCTTCAAAAAACACATGCGACTTTTAACTCTCTACCTTCAACGTCAGCTTTCTGGCATAAAATCTAAGAACGGAGTCCTCTGGGAATTTCTAGTAGTGGTTGAGGGTAAATCTTCGGGAAATCCCAGGACATTTTAAACAGTGTTCGTAATATGAAAGAAAATCGTTTGTCATCTGGCTGCTTTGTATCCCTTGTACCTTACAAACCCGCAATTCTTCGTGGGCGTGTCTGCGCGACTCTTTGAAGCGGTTTTTGACTCAATTCGCGTCTGTACCGAAATAGCGAGAACCCTCAAAGTTCGTTCTTTTTGCAATTAGTAGCCATAAAAAGGGACTCTCTAGAGGCATGTCTGTGGCACTTGTATGTTTTCCGAAGATGGCTTCACTATCTGAAAAGATATAAGTGGCACTGGCACAGGCATGCCTCTGAAAAGTCCTCTTCCAAAACGATTAACTGGAAAAGGAACGAG
The DNA here is from genome assembly GCF_000697945.3 of Frankliniella occidentalis. Lineage (NCBI taxonomy): Eukaryota > Metazoa > Arthropoda > Insecta > Thysanoptera > Thripidae > Frankliniella > Frankliniella occidentalis. The sequence continues at coordinate 152,811 of NW_026267419.1, read as the reverse complement.
CCCCGAGCATCATCGCGTTTACGGCAAGGACGTGAAAAAAGTTCAAAAACCACTTCAAAAAGGTGGGTCAACACGCCCTCGTAATACGAACACTGCTGTTTGTAAGAAACTAAGAGTGAACACACATAATTTTACACAGACGGAAAAAAAAAAAAAAAAAAAAGGGGGGCATAAATCGGCGTCCACACGCAAGTGCTCAACACTTAATATTATAATGATTTTAATGCTTAAGTATTCAACAGTAAATTTGAACACTTCAAACTGTCTTAAGGTTCATGGCCAATCCCGGCGTTGAACTTTACTATTTAGCGTGCAACTCAGTGTTGAGCTCTTACATGTGCATTGTGCATGCACAATGTTTGCGATAATAATGCAGACTGTACACTTTTCCAGTGTACAGCGAGGTGCACAGATAGTTTTGCATGAAATTGTGCATGATCTTATGTCTGTTTAAAATGTGTTTGCGCACAACAAAATGCTGCACTGTGAAAAATAGTACGAAGGTTTACAGGAACATTTTCCCTGACAGCAGTTGACAAGTTGTAAAATTACAAATGGTAATCGCAAAAATACAAGCAGTACGTATCGACTTAAAATACATTGGCGAGTAAAAAGTGTACTCGCGTCTGCAATTTAAATGTCCAAATTATCTATGAGGCAAGAAGAAAACACCGGACACCGACGCTACTAATTACCTGAGTACTCAGGCCCATCGAGTCCGTGCTCTTGTACATCAGCCGCAGTGTGCGAAGCGCGGTGCAGCCGGCCGCGACAGCTTTCACCAGCCCACGGTGGTCCTGGTAGTCCATGTGAAGGGTCAACGTGTCCAGTTGAGCAGCTACCGGCGAGGAAGCGAACACCTTCTTCACATCTGAATGGTTGTTGTATCCGAAGTCGTAGATGCACAGCTTCCGAAGAGCAGGAAGGTCATTGAGCAGCGACACCTGAAGCAGCAGAAATAATCCAAACATGATTTCTGTAATTTCTACATTCTAGCTAGACGGGGCTATTTCCAGGCGTGACGTACGGACGTACGCAAAAATAGAGCGTGTTTCAATTCAAGCAAATGGTGCATTTGTACCTTAAACATTCAACATGTCATACTACTGAATTTAATAAGAAAAATATGTGAAGTGTGTACTTGTTTGTACTGTCCAGGTATCCGTCTTATCATGACACGAACGAATGCTAGTTACCTAACGTCACAAAACATATGTCAAATGTCACCAATGGGTGGGAGAAATTCCACCAATGGGTGGGTGAAATTCTCTACCCATGAGTGGTGCTATTTTGTTCTCGTGGGTATGGATATAGCTTTTACCCACCCACGAGGATAAAGTGATATTGCATACCCAGGGGGTAAAAATATTCCCGAAGGGGTACCAAGTAGTGTATGTGGATAAAAACGTTAACAATTCTTGTTAACCATAAACGGACCCTTAGTTAAGAAATTTTTCTATTTTATAGTTTCGAGCAATATTTTTTGAATACAGAAGTTTGCGCCGCGTCATAGCGCCCTCTCACTTGTACAATCTGCTTTTGGACGCCATGTAGGCATTTCATGCCTGCTCGCTGCATTGTTCTTGTTCTTGATGTGTCTTTTTGCGTGATATTTTTTTGAATTAGCATATTAATCATTACTTTTATAATTGAACACAATTTTTGGCATGA
>NW_026267419.1:143160-151090 GCF_000697945.3 Frankliniella occidentalis | reverse complement strand
TACCCGGTAATTTCCATCCGTCCATCGAGTAATAAAAATATTAGTAAAATACGGTAGAGGTAATTTTGGTAGAGGTAACGATGCCATCTCCTTTATATTCCGGATTGTCCATATTAAAACTTGAAATTTTCTAGGAAAAATTCACAGGTTTACCCCTCTAGTGTAAATGGATATTCAAGTGGGCGACATACACACACTTGCGTTTCCAGAGAGCAAAGGATCTGGTGCAATCCCATTAAAATCCGTGTTAATTCTGATGAATTGACATAAATTCAAAGATACAAACAATTAACTTTTATTTTGAAGAATATAACATTTATTCACCGGATATTATTGTCATTATAAAATGAATGAAGTTCTTTAGTTACACTCAAGATGTTAAGAGACAATTTTGTTCCTAAAAGAGAAACGTCTTCAGGCAATTTTGACCAGATGCAAATTTGTCCCAAAATCTGGGCAAAGTGTGTCAATCTTGGCAGAATTTTTCCGATTTAGGAATAAAATTGCATCTTTGGTTTGCATGTGCTCAAAAACGTTTCCTTTTTAGGAACAAAAATGATTTACATTTAAACTGTAGTTCCTAACTCAATGATGAAATATCATAAACTGATTGATAATTTTAACATAACAAAAACCTAGGTGACTTTCAGACATGTTCAGTAAAACTAATTATGGCTTGATGAAGTCAACAGTCACCATCGTCTGTGCCCTCGAAATCGTCAGTGTCTTCACCATCCCCCATGGCCATGAAAGCGTCGAAGGGGTCAGGCGCCAACTTCATCAGTCTTTCCATAACATTCATAATTGGCCCATCGAAGTCGATGGGCTCCTCATCATCGGCCTCAACTTCAGCCTCCTCGTCGCTGTCGACCGGGTCATCCTCGTCACAGTCCGACCCCTCGGCACAAATGGCCTTCTTGCAGCGACCTCCGAGCGAGAACCAGCCGCCATCCTCGTCCAAGGAAGCGCGAGAGACCTTGTATTCTGACACGAGGCCAGGCCGGGCCGCCACGAGACTGCGCAGCGCGCCGCGCCCCTTGGCTGTCACCTGGACAAAGACGGAGACATTCTTAATCGTGCACTGGAAGTTTCTTACAAGGAACTGCTCTTGGTAATGTATAAAGGATTTGACACGTGCGTTATACAAGCAAATTCTTTGAATTACGTAAGGCTCAGCTTCATCGTAATACAAAGAGCAAATAAGTGGTCGCTTTGCAATAAGAAAGAATCCGTTTCTAATAGGGTAGTTCCAGATCCTCTTTGTTAAAACCTAACGAAAAAAATGCTTTGTAAGGTTACGCAGAACACTTCGTTTTAAACAAACTACTATACATCGTTGTTTTACTATTTCCTTTGTAAAGTCCAAAGCTCCATCAAAGGTGTACGAAAATTGGTACACACTATAAGTCTCTCCAGAACAACTGCTCTTTGAAACGTACAAATGATTCCGAGCGTTTGTATTACAAACAAATTGTATTACGAAGATCCTGATTTGTATTACAAACCAGGCTTTTTGTATTACGAATGAGGGTTGTTCGTAATATGAAGGAAAATCGTTTGTAATATGGCTGCTTTAGATCCTTTGTAGGTTACAAACCCAATTCTTCGTCAGACGTACTCTGCTGTTTGTAAGGAACTAAGAGTGTATTAAATGATACAAAAATTTGTATTTGTTACGATATATATTTGTAGCTTTGCGATTTTTTACGGAGCATTTCTCAACAGTTTCTTCCGTAAAATCACGAAAACTTTACAGTGTTTGGAAGTCAACGAACTCTTTGCTGTTACGATTTAATTTGTTGGCTGAGCGATTAGCAAAACCTATTACTCCAGTGATGTTCAAAAAGTTTCGCGTCTGTTTGTTCGCTAATCGCTCAGCCAATAATAGCGAGAAACGTAAACCTCGGAAAGGAATCTGAGAATGTACGTCGTTTGTAACTGTGTACGCAAAACGCAGCAACTCATCAACACCGCAACAAAGTACTCGGATACGACATGAAGCTTGATGGCGTCATTTCTTGGGTGAAAATCATTTAGTTTACACTCTTAAATCCTTGCAAAGAAAATTCTTGTACACGGGTAAAAAAAAGGTGTGACTTCACACCTTTCCAGGGGCGTTAAAGTCAACAAAAGGCGTTAACTCTTAAGTTTTCCAAAATATTTTCTGATGAAGCAAAACAAGGTTTGTAGGGCTTACATTTTCGTATTCAGCTCAAAATTCCGCTTCGATCAAGCCTACACGGAAAAAATATGGTACCTATTCCAGCACAACGTTTGCTAGGACAACTAACGTGTTTGCTGTCAGCGTGACAAGCAGGGTGTTCGACCAGTACAGAATATGCATTTGTTCAATGTGCTTAATTCTTAGTTGTGAGAAACGAGAAAGATTGTTTTTGTAGCTAAATGCCCCTAAGCTCGTGTGACTAAATTTTCTCATCTTTGTTTGCTGAGGCATGTTGTGTCCAGCAGCCGACAGCCAGAACAAAATATGTATGGGGTGGGCCAACTATAGATTAGCTCTACCAACTAATTCCTCGACAGCTACCGCGGCTTACCTGAGTTTGCTTATGGCAGCTTACATCTAGTCTGGTGAAGCGAATTTTACTAGCTGTTAGGACTGAATCCAGAACAATCAAGGTTGTTTTTCCGAGTTCCCACTTGATGCTTGCCTTTCACCCCAGGTTTGACGCGCGCAGTGGCTCAGTGCCTCCGAGTTGAAGCGCAGCGCTGATGGGCGAGGGTTCAACACCCACTCGGGTCGGTTCTAATTCCTTGTTAAGGGCAGTAGAAGTGAGGAAGGACGCACCCTAAACAACGCAAATGGAACAACTCTGGAAAAATTTAAGTTTTAACATCTTATAAAAACTTTAGCCCGCGTTAGTTTTCACAGCTGACGTGATTATCTGCTGCAGTAAACATCGCTATGCTCTCACAGACAGAGATTAGCTCTCGCAGCTAACGCATTGCTTCACTGATATATAAAGTGTGCAACTGACACACACTTTAAAGTGTGCAACACACCTGTTGAACACTTCCAACTATTCAAAACTCGTGTTGCATCCATAGAAGTGTGCCACACGGTGTTATACACTTTAAAGTGTGTGTCAGTTGCACACTTGATATATCAGTGTGTCACGCTGGCAGCTAACACATTAGCTATCAAGGCATACTTATTTTTTCCGAGTAACTTATATGTGATAGGGTTCAGATCCCAAATGAAAGAAATTTAGTGGATTCCTGAGGGTCAATGACTTCTTTCGCCGTTCTTCAGACACATATCACATCTAGGCTCGCTCGAAGCGGAGTTTTGAGCTGAACACGTACATATAATCCATACGAACCTTAATTTGCTTCAGCAGAAAATATTTAAAAAAAATTAACGTTAACGCCTGTAGAACTTTCATGCCTTTAAAAGGTGTGATATCACACCTTTGTTTTACCGGTGCATTACATAGAATTATGAGCAACCGTAATACAAAGCCGAATTATTTTTTTTTTGCACTACAAAGAAAACACATTGTAATACAAAGGCAACTTTTGTGTAATGCAAGGAAATTTCCTGTATAATGCGGTTGCACAGAATCCTTTTGCATTATACGAAAACCTTAAAATATTTAGAGTGGTGACGATTTCATATTTTAAGAAACATATCCTGTTCTAGCAGGGAGAGCAATTTTAAATTACAAAGAAACCTCCAAAAATGTACTTACTCCACAAAATTTTAGCTCAAGCTGTTCAAGATCAGGCAGAATGCCGCACTGAAGAGCTTTGAACACAGGACTTGGAACGCGGGCGACAGACAGAGTAAGATGTCTCAATTTTTTTAACGGCGAAAGGACAGCTGGAAGGTCACGCGCCACATTCACCTGTAAAATAACCACAGTTTGACTTCAAGTTAGATTACAGTCGAAATACGATTTTCTCATTTTGTAGCACTTGTCAGCAGGGATCCAAAAAGTAACCACACTGAACTGCTTTTGTGGTCATTGCAACTAAATGCGATGATGTACACACATTTTGCAAAGATTAAAATATAGGATAACGCTCCAACAGACATTTTTGCTTTTACTGCAATTTCAGATCTATGACACCTTAAGCTGTGCTTAAGGCGTTTATCATGCAGAGGGGCGTCCATAATTGCAACAATAATTCTTTAATCGCTCCCACATGCGCAATACACTCTGAGAAGTAGTAGGAAGGTTTACAAGAAAATTTTCCTTGCCACCAGTTGTAAAATGACAGTATGTAATCGTGAACCACATGCAGTACGTATCGACATAGACCTATAATCCACACTGGATAGTGAAACATGTGCTCTCGTCACTTGACAACTTAAACTATAGTTCGAATTTACGATTATTTTTTTTAAATTTACAACGATACTTTTAAGTGTAACTGTAGTTAAATGCGAACCACATTTTGGTCGATTTAGCAAAAGCCATTTAGCCCACTCGAATCTTGACAATGCAGGGCACACTGATAAACTAAGTGTGCAACTGCTCATGTGCGACTGCAAATTAACTAGCCGGCGCAGCATGGGTCGTCGTTTTCTCGTCGGGAATTTTACCAGTTAAACGACCCTGGTGCGGCGGCAAAGGAACGGAAATACGACGGAATACCTCGATACTTCGTCGTATATTCGTACTATGCTGGTCGTTATCAGACTAGTGGAAAACGACGAGAATGGGTCCAAAACAAGCCTTAGATTTTTACGCGGGATTTCTATTTCTTTCTTAATTTCTGCTGGAGAACAACTTTTTCAAACATTGCTTGTGTTTTAGACCACACTCGCTCTCTTCTGCTCACCTTTCGTAGATGTGCATACTTTTTCGCGAGGGACGTGTTTGAAACCATGACCGGTGCGTTCTCTCTCTCGCTCCAACCAATTGTTCAGCAACCGAGTTTTCGGAGACAAGCCGATTTTCTCACCGACGTAAATATAGCACCATGAGTACCAACAGAAGAACACTTTAAGGTTACTTCACAATCCACAGTGGACAAAATCAATTGACTATTTGGAGTTTTTTTACTTTTTCCACTGATTACGTATTTTATATTAGGTTTATGTCCTCCATAGTCAATATTTTCACAAATGCTTCCGATCTGTTTCTATGTGGCTAAAATTTTGTAAGAGTGTGTTGGCCAACCTGGAATATTCTCATTCGGCTCACTGGTGGCTGGCTAGCCTACCGAGCAGCGTTTGTTGTGCTCCGCCCAATCGTACTATACTGTAATATACTATACCTTTCCGTATTTGAGGCGAAGCAAATACATTCAAGAGTTCAACTCCACAGTCGTACACTTGCAAGTGTTTAACGGTCACTGTGTGGAAAGTGCTAAACTGACAAGGGAAGGTTTTCCGGTGATACATTCAGATTTCAAAGGCACTTAAAAGAGTAGTTGTTTGCACCCCTAGATAGTGTCTGGCACTGGTTTTAGCTCCCCGTAGGGGATTTGGAGGTCATTTGGAGGTCAACCAGTTAACCAAAGTATGTATCTTACACCAGTTACCATGACTGAGTTAACACAACTCATACAGAGTCTGCCTCTCAAGAGCCATCAACAAAATGTGGATATTTCTACTAAAGTCCTAACTGAATGCCATGAATTCTTGGTTCAACCTCTCATAAATTGCATAAACCACTCTTTTCAAGAAGGACAGTTTCCAGACTTCTGCAAAATAGCAAGAATAGTCCCAATTTTCAAATCTGGTGACAAAACATTAACAAACAACTACAGACCTATTAGCATACTTACGCAAATATCAAAAATTCTAGAGAAACTATATAAAGTACGAATACTAAAATACTTGAATAAAATAAATTTCTTCACAGAAGCTCAATATGGATTCACATCAAGAAAATCCACTGAATGTGCAACCTTTAATGCAGTGAAATCAATTCAGGAAACTCTGGACAGTAATCATCTGGCTGCTGGTCTACTTATTGACCTTAGAAAAGCGTTTGATACTGTCAACCATCAAATCCTCTTGGAAAAAATGGAAAGAATTGGCATCAGAGGACCCTGCCATAGATGGATATCTACCTCTCTTACTGGGAGGACTCAATATGTTCAAATAGGCACATCCAAGAGTACCCTTACTCATATTTCTATTGGTGTCCCCCAAGGATCAGTCATGGGGCCTATATTATTTATCATATTCATTAATGATATAGCACATATTCCCCTCAAAGGGAAATTAATGCTATACGCAGATGATATTTTGCTACTCTATGACGGAAAAACTGAAGAAGAAGTAATGAAAAAAATTAATATAGACCTACTAATTCTATCAAATTGGCTAGACTCTAATCGTTTAATCATAAATGTGGACAAATCCAAGTATCTTTTCTTCCACTCTCCGAATTATCATCTAAAATCAAGCAATATAGTTCACCTTGGCAACAGTACTATTGAGAGAGTGAACACTGCTGTGTATCTGGGTCTGCATCTTGACTCCAGTCTATCATGGAATTACCATGTAGATTACATTATCAAAAAAATCTCTCCAGTTATCGGTATCTTATCAAGACTAAGACACAGTGGCCTTGACAAGAAAATACTGAGGAATATTTACTTTGCACTTATACATTCTCATCTCTCCTATCTAATAACCCTTTGGGGACACTGCTCTGCCACTTTACTGAAGAAACTTGAAATGCTACAAAAGAGAGCCCTTAAATTCATCTTCAACCTCCCCTACTGTGAACCCTCCCTAAATGTTTATAAAATTTCTTGCATTCTACCCCTATCCATACAAGCTGACCTGTCATCCGTTGTCTATATGTTTACCCGCATGGAAATAAGTATATCCAAATGACACTTTCAGGTATACTTTTGTAGAAAGTATACATTAGGTATACTTAAAATATAGCAGATTGGAACCGCAACACTTCGGTGGCACTTTAGGCAAACTTTTTTCATACTTTTTGTATACTTTTTTTACACTATTAAGACACTTTGGCCTGTCACTTTTTGAGCTCTTTTTTTCCGTGCGGGATAAAATCAAAAATAATATGGTAAATACCACAATCAAATTAAAATTTAATCAAGATGTTCACAATTATAACACAAGATCAGCAAGACAAATCCACCAAACGCATCATCATACATCAAGGCATGGAACCAACTCGGTGTTTAACACAGCTGTAAAGCTCTTCAACTCTCTCCCACAAGATCTGACTACCAGCTTTTCTTCCATTAAAAAATTTAAAAGAGCTGTTCACAAACTATACTTTGACAAGTTTTTTAACTGAAATGTAACTACTATTGCAGCTATTTTTATTACTTCTTCTCACTCCTGTTGTTTGCTATCCTTGCCTAATACTTCTATCGAGGGGTGCCCAACTCGAAAAAATCGTGTACACCTGATTACCAAAAAGCGACGATTACCAAGGATTACCGAAGATTACCGAGGATTACCTATGATTACCAAGGGTTTCCGAAGATTACCACTGACAAAAGATTACCAAAGATTGCCAGTGATTCCCAAAGATTACCAGTGATTACCAAAGATAACCAGTGATTACCAAAGATTACCAGTGATTACCAAAGATTACCAGTGATTACCAAAGATTACCAGTGGTTACCAAAGATTACCAGTGATTACCAAAGATTTCCAGAAATTTTCTTGCTGGATTACTGAGTGGTTACCAAAGATTACCTGGTGATTACCAACGATTACCTGTTGATTACCAGCGATTACCTAGTGATTACCATGGATTACCGGTGATTACCCTGGATTACCTGTGATTACCAAGGATTACCGGCGATTACCAAGGATTACCGGCGATTACCAAGAATTACCGGCGATTACCAAGGATTACCGGCGATTACCAAGGATTACCGGCGATTACCAATGATTACCGGTGATTACCAGGGATTACCTACTCTGTGTACACCTGATTACCTCAGTTGGGCACCCCTCGAC
>NW_026267419.1:129533-131264 GCF_000697945.3 Frankliniella occidentalis | reverse complement strand
ATTGAACACAATTTTTGGCATGAGCGCTGGGCAGCGCGCGCGGGGGGCTGACTACTCAGAGAGCAAGGTGTCCATTGTTGCTCTGGTACCCGGGCGTGGGTGTGGAGCTGCTCAACAGGTGGTGTTGAACCATGACGCCCTCCCCCCCGCGCGCCCCAACTGTCTGGCAGAAACGGGTCCGTTTAAAAAAAGAGTGCTCTGTTCTCCATCTTTTGCTACCTCAACGAGTTGTACCATTTGATTTTGGGGCCGACAGGACTGTTTCAAATCCGTCGGTTACCTCCGGAAACAGTTTCAAAATTTTGGACGTTTATTTCAGAGGACATGCCACACTGGCGCAGAAGAAGTGCGCGCGGGGCACACCTCTCCTCAGGACGAAGTGAAGGGGGCCGTACTGAACAAGGCGTCGTTGCAGGGACCCCCCGAGCGTTAGACTTTAACGTTTTATTTCAGAGATATAGTTGACTTTTTTGGAAAACGCCAACCGCTGTCGGCTAGGGCAATTCATTGTAAAACATACTGCGTTAAATTAAATGTCACTTTCTCAAGGGAATTTTAATTTAATAGAAAGAGATAATTTTGTAGGAGACGTGCTGACTGGAACGCAGTCTAGCGGCAGGCTATCGCGAGCTTCGCGTCGAGGGGACCTAGGGCAAAGAAAGAATGTGATTGGTTCTGAGTGGCGTAGCGTCAGTGTAGTAGTAGTACGAACCCACCTCTCCCCCCACAATGCTATGGCAGTCACGAATTTGTGGGAAATTTAAAGCCAGTGCGTTGCACGGGTAGATGCTCCCCGACCATGTGTGGTAAAATTCCTTCCCGCCGCGTGGGATTTTCAGGCAGTGGGCTGCGCAAAGCACATTTTCCCGCCCACGTTCACGGAATTTATACACCCAGTGCTGCTGATGTTCTACCCCTGTGGGAGTTGAAAAGGAACATCCCCTCCAGCGAGGTGAAATTTATTTACCCAGGGTTGGTTAAAAGTCACCTGTGTGGATGTAAGTGGTAATTCACCACCCAAGTAGTAATTTTGTCTCACCACATTATATAAGAAATTTACACCTTAACGAGGGTAATGATTTTTTCCCACCCGGTGGGGTAAATCTGCATTACATACCAGAGGTAGAAGTTTATCTACACATGGGTGAACAAAATTACCCTGGATGTTTTACAGTGAACCCCTTCCTTTGCTACAATGCACAGAACTAGGATAACACTAGAGCGACTGAACCATAATTTCGGATCAGCCCCTAATTCGGATCAATGAGATCTACACACGCTCCCTTGCTAAAGTGTATGGGTACAAAGGAGCAAAATACTTCGCAGCTCTGCAAAGCGAATGCTTTGTAGGAATGTAACAGTGTACCAATTTGATGTTTTCAATTAAAAACTCGTGAATTTTAAGAAAATTCCATTTAAAACAATAAAATTAGTTGATAAAAACTGTTGTTGTATCAGCAGCTAATATAGATAGAGATAGCAACTTTATGCGTTTTAAAACTCAAAATTATGCACAAAAATAGCACCCGATTATGCGCTTATTATGCGCCTAAAAACCTGTTTTTATGCGCTTATTACGCGCTGTTCTAAAACATAAAATATCAATTTTTTGACGATTTTTGGACTAAAACACGTTAAAAATGGGTGAGCGGTGAGGAGTAATTTTTCTTTTAAAAAGCGTTGCGGTGCGAAGAGCGACCGCTGCCGACCGTGCGGACCAGCCAGCCCCCC
>NW_026267419.1:119172-128892 GCF_000697945.3 Frankliniella occidentalis | reverse complement strand
CCCCCCCCCTGCGCCGCGGTGTCTGGTAGAAACGGGTCCGTTTAAAAAATGCTTTCACGGACCAAAATTTGTGAAAATAATGTCGAGCAAAGGCCAATTATGCAGCATAATGCGTTTTACGCATTATGCTGCAAATGAGGGCAAATTATGCGTTTCGATGCGCATTCTCGAACCAACAAGTGTCAAGGGTGTCAAATATATAAGTGGTTTTGCTCTAGGTTTAAGTTTACTAAATTATGCTGCAATGCGAAAACATAAAGTTGCTATCTCTAAATATAGAAAGGAAGGGGAAGCTGTTTTCTCCCTTTTTTAGCTGTGTCCAGAGCTCAATCCTAGCCTTTGTTACACACTGCCCCGCGCCAGGGCAGTGGGTAACAAATGCAGACCTTTGTTCAACAGGTTGAGGGTCATACGGGAATGCGCCTAGTAATACATCCGAGCAACTTTCATGTTTAGTGAAGGTCCAATCTATTCTTTTGCGCCCGATTAACCCAATTTTTTATCATGGTTTGACTTTTATAGCCAAATTCCAAAATCCGTTAGACACTGCCCCACCCTCCGCCACCCTCCCTTATTCGTAATGTGGCTGCTTCAGATCCTTCGTACCTTACAAACTGAAAGCTTCATAATACGACGAACTCTCTTCGTAAGAAACTAAGAGTGTACTACTAGATTGCCGGAATTGTGGCCTCCTCGGATTTTTCTGACTAAGGAGACTCAGAATGACTGGAATGACTAGCAGTGGCTAAAAATGACTAGAAGACGTGCACTGACGTCCCGGAGTGAGGACCACACACCTGAAATGGCCTGTTCGCTCATCTAGTGCAGGCATGAAACGTTGCAAAGCACTCACCTTGCCCCACAACGGAATGCTCGCAGTCATCAGCTTCTTGCACAATCTGAGCGCTCGCCCTACCCGCCCATCGCACGCTACCTCGTTCTTGTATTGGCGGAAGCCGTCGATCTTAAAAGTGGTCAGAGTAGAGCGACACGCCTTCAGCAGCTCGATTGCAACATCAGAGCTCGTCTGCCAGAAACATATGGAAAAAAAAAAAAGAATTGCTCAGAGATGCACATAGGGACAACAATGTCTGAACATTTGAAACCAAATTTCTGCACCCCGAGTTAAATAGTAGTAAAATGTTGTCCTTCTACACTCTCAGCCCGTTACTGACATTTTGCAAGCAGACAATGAACTCGTTTCTACAGCAGTAAAACTCACGAAATTGCGAGTAATACTCACACATTTAGTGAGTATAGTTCCTAACAAAATAGTGAGTATTACTTACTAAATGTCAGTGACGGGCTGAGTGCATTCTAAAAATTTTACAAACACACCCTCCGTAAATTACATTGAATTTTGCACCCTCGAATTACAAACACGGTTTTCCTTGTAATACAAACAGTCCTGTTTTTGATACAAATAACTGGCTTCGTTAGGGTGCCAATAAAAAAAATAATTTTGATTTCTGAAAATATGTATTCGGTTTCTGGTTCCTGGAGGGGTGAACAGTTTAAACAAGTTAGTCGATCTCAATAAAACTCTAGAGTGCAGAAATATTCCCTCGACATTTAAGGTACAATAAGACGGTAAGTAAAAGTCGGAATTTTCCATCAAAGAGCTGTCCAAATAATTCGAAGGGATGATTTTCCAGAATACAGTTAGAAAAAAAATCCAGTCCTCTTTGGGAAATTTTCGAACAATTTGGAGAACAGTACAGCGGTTGAATCTATATCGGATCAGGTTTCTGTATTCCCGTCCCACACCCAAGCACACAGATTTCAGAGCAATCAGGAAGGAACTAAAGGGTTACATCTTCCTTAACAAATATCATTTTTTGGGCGGTCCGTAACTTCATCCGTTTCGGAGATATAGAAGTTTTAGTATGGACGCGATTTTGATGCGAAATAGAAACACATGAACTTATTTCGGATCAGCTGTCTCACATCCAGACAACTTCCGGATGAACTTTACTTCACACCAAAAGGTGTCAAACGCTCGGTCAAACGCGTAAGAGTCTCACACATAAGTTTCCAAAGCACCTAAGCACCAGGACTTACACTCTAAATATAAAAGTACAATTTTGTCCAAAGAAATGGAACCGATTCGTGCACATCCAGAAAGGATGCAGTTTTGTTTCTAAATCTAGACAAATTGTGTGAGGCTTTTCACAATTTTGTCCAATATAAGGAAGAAAAGTGCATCCTTTGGATGCGCACGAATCGGTTCCATTTCTATGGACAGAATTGTCCTTTTACATTTAAAGTGTTGGCTTTAGTACACTAGAAATCCTAGAGCAAGGTTCCCGCTCTCCGGAGAGCGAGAATTTGGCCCAAATTTCCTCGCTTTCTGGAGGGCGAGGTTTGATTTCCTCGCTCGATGCGGTAGATTACGGAATGTCACTCTTGACTGATAACGGGGAAACCACGCTCTTTTTGAGGGAGGATTTCTAAAGTTAATCTCTATTGATTTGAGTGAGATTTAAGAATTATTCTTAAGAAGAGCGAGGTTTCTAAATAATCACATTAATGTAGCAAGGAGAAAAAATCTCGCTCTTTTTAGGTCATGCATGACCTAACTCTAGTACACTGAAAAAATCATCTGATACAACGGGACTGGCAACGGACATTCCGTTATAGCATACTTCAGAAAAGAGATTAGGAAGAACCGTTCGAGTTCGACGATGTAACTAAATTTAGGGTACGGACGTGTCCGAAAAATAACAGCCGCTTATGTCCGTTAAATACGTGATACGGTTGCTCCGCTGCCCAAAAACGAGGTACGGAACAACCCGGAACAACCGTGTTGCTTCGACCATACAATTAAATTTAGGGTATGGACACGTCCGGAAAATAATTGCCGCGGTCGTCCGTTGATTTTCCGTTGTTTTTTCTCACAGTGCACTTGCAGTGTAATTTTAAAAAAAAATGAAATTTGAAAAGAAATGAAAATATTCACACGAAAAAAGGTTGGAACTTTCCAGAAAGTTTCAAACTAAACTTTCCACGGTGTAAAAACGTACCTCCTGCCAGAAGCTGAGCGTCTTGACCACTTTGGAACTGCCTGGATAGACCTTGACTAGGCAGTTTCCTACGTACAGCTCCTTGATGTGAAGCCCATCAATTGCGTGGAGAAATTTGACATTCTTTAAGCATCCCAGATGGACAACCTAAAACAAAGGCAAAAGTGGAAGAAATGTGTCGAAAGTGGCGCAAGTCGGAGGCATGGGAGCAAGCCGAACACCCTTTCTCCTAGAGGGTGGCCGCGCCGGGTTCTTTCTGCTTATACTGTACCGGATTCATGCGTGCGGGCGGCCTTGCCTATCGTCGCTCGCCATGGCGCCTTACGGCCCCGTGCGCAACCCGTCCGCACGCATGAATGGGGGTACAGTATAACACGGCGCGGTTCACCCACCCTGTATCTGTTTTCTACTTTGACAGTATTCTTAATAGTTACAAAAGCCTTTTAAGCAACTCACGGTAAAAAAAGGAAGACTTTCTTTAAGGAAAGAAGAAAATCTTGGGAGAACCCTCATATGTGAGGGTTCAACTCATCGATTTTGAATACATCTTCTCAATAAAATGAGGATTATTTGAGAAGAGTTCCTCTTAATCGCAAGAGTTTCTCCTTAAAAATGAGACTTCCTCCTGACTTCCTCAAAGTTTTTGATTTATCCGAAAACAAGACATTGTTTTTAACGTGCCGACATCTTTCGTTATAAGGAAAAATTTCCTTTTTACGTTACTGAATGAATTTTCCCGACAGGTCCCGCACTCCAACTCGTTGTTCACTTGCTCGCGCCTAACTCGCGTCTCACTCGCGAAAACTCACGCCAAATCAGCAAAACATTGCGCCGAACTCTTGAAAAAATGCGCCAAACTAACACTCTTAGTTCCTTACAAAGAGTGTTCTTTATATTCCGAACAATTGGGTTTGTAACGTACAAAGGATCTGGAACCACCGTATTACAAACGGATTTTCTTCGTATTACAAAGAGCACCAGTTTCTGAACAGAAGCATGCCCTTCGTATTACAAAGCCGAGCACTTAGTAATACAAAGGATTTGTTTGTACTACAAATATTCAAAACGCTTTGTACGTTACGAAGACCAGTTCTTGGTAAGAAACTTACAGTGAACGCATATCTCCTACTAACTCGTAAACTCTTTTTGCACCTATTTTGCAAGAGGACCCCTCGAATTTTCGCGAATTTTCCGGTTTTGGGTTTAAAAAGCTTGCGAAGAACCATTCTTTGCATGGCAGAGAATTTTCACGCGTTGTAAAATGCTTTGCATTGCGAACTAAATCCTTCGCATTGCGAACTAATTCTTCGCACCTTACGAAGAAAATCGTTCGTAACGCTGCAAAGTATTAGTCCGTAACCTTGCAAACCGATTCTTCTTGCGAAGAAAATAGTTTGCAATGCAAAGAAAATAGTTTGCAATGCAAAGAAAATAGTTTGCAATGCAAAGAAAATAGTTTGCAATGCAAAGAAAATAGTTTGCAATGCAAACTTCCTTACAATGCTTGAAAATTCTTTGAAAAAAATTTGCAGTGTGAGGATTCCTAAAGTTAATCTGTCTTGATCTGAGTGAAATTTTAGAATCACACGGGAACCTTCACAAAACGGGGAACTTTTACGTTTGAGTAAGGACAGATTGACGAATAAATAAGATCAAGTGCGTGTTTACTCAACATAAACCAGAAACTATGCTAGAACTGCTAATTAAATTTTGTTTAATTCGCAATTTTAGGGCGCCGAAAACAAGGGCATTTTAATGTCTGAGAAAGCTGTGGTGCACATTAAAATTTTGAGTGCTTGAGTTCAATTTTCGAGTGGGCGCAAGGGTCGGTTCGGCTGGTCCCGCACCAGGAGGGCGGAAGATGAGGGCGCGACTAGGCTCCATAACTTATCATAACACGAAGGGACGTTAGTTGTAGCGTAACATAGCAAAACGCATGTCAAGTTAGCAGTTAAAGTTATCGATTTTGAAATATGTCCGATGTTAGTCGTTGGAACTGCGGAGAAAAGTTGAACACGTCGACTAACTACCTTATTTCCAAAAGGGTTCAGTAAAAGTAACGAGTTAAAACTATAAAATAACGTTGAAACTGTTAAGTTCCTGCGAAGTATTTTGCTCCTTTGCAACTACGAAGCATTTACTTTCGCAATTACTAAGTGATGCTTTGCAATTACAAAGTGACACTTTGCAATTGCAAAGCGATGCGTTGCAACGTTTTTATTACGTCGCAAGAGACCCTATTCAGTCTCGGCTCCGGGAGAAGAAAACAGGAATCCCGACCGGAACCAGTACCTTTATCCTGCCATTTCTTCGCGAGAAAACTTGCAATCCCGACATAAAAAATTATCACAAACATTGTGGATTGTGCTTCTTCCTTCCAAAGCCATTTAAACGTTAAAATAGCGTTATTTATCGGAACTGGTTCCGGTCGGGATTCCTGTCTTCTTCTCTTTTAGCCGAGAACGAATAGGGTCTATTGCAAAGCATCACTTTGTAATTGCGAAGTAAATGCTTGGTAGTAACAAAGGAGCAAAAATACTTCGCAGCTCTGCAAAGCGAATGCTTTATGTAGGAATTTAACAGTGAAAGGTTGAGAAGTTATAAAGCTCTAGGCGCGAGGCGCATGGAGCAGCGCTTCGTTCCTCCTAAAGCCGGTCGACTAGCCCATGACTCGGCGCGAGAGGGTGATGACAGTTTTCTGCCACTCGTCTTGAACAGCGAGCGCGAACGCAAGGAAAACTTCGCGCCTGCCCCAATAATACTACACGGCAAACATCAGCATGATTGCCAAACGTAGTTTTCCCTTCATTTCCAGACGGTCTCTTTTAAAACTTCTCTTCTGAGCTCTAGGAGCAAACCGAGTAGTTTTTAAACACGCCAGCGAAGCAAGCAAGTGCAAAAATTTCGTGGTCATTGGTGCGCTAAAATACGCTGCAAGTGTTTCTAATTTCCCTGCGTGTTTTGGCAACCATCAAAATCGAAACGTTAACGTTAACCGGGGAAAACAAACAAAACTGGAACGTAAGGGAAAGTTTTACCAACGGGTAGAGACAGCCACACTGTCAAACTTTTTCTTGGATTTTAAGGTTATTTAGTGAAATTCAAGGGCGGGTGAACACTTACAATATCGGCCCTTAGAATCACAGAATCTGCCCTGAAACCCTCGGCTTCCAATGGGAAGACTTGGAATTTTCGTCTAGTAATCCAAGTCAACCCCTTGCATATCATACTAAAAATTCCAAGGCGTTCCCTTTGGAATCAAATGATTTCAAGGCAGATTCTGGGATTTCAACGGCCCAAAATGAAATTATACACCGGTCCTTCTTGAAGTTCACGAAACAACCTTGAAATCCAAAAAATATTGTTTACCGTGCACTGGGGTCTGTCAATAAACACGCAATGACAAATTAATTATCAGCAATCATGCTGCGTGAAAACCTAGATATTTTACAAAGAAGTGAATGAGCCCCGCTGGTCTAGAGGTTGCTGACTCACCTGCAGGTGGCCCTTGTAGTGCCTGAGGGTCCGCACCACCGCGGCCCAGTCCAGCTCCTCGCCGTCCTCGGTGTACTCCTGCTCCATGTCCAGGGTGAACTCGCGCACGCGGCGCGTGCACAGGCGCAGCGGGAACGGCGGCGGCCAGCTGTAGCCCACGTCGAGCGAGCGCAGGGCGGGCGCCACGGCCAGCAGGGGCGAGCACGAGGCGCGCACGTGGCCCCAGGCGGCCGGGTGGCGAGCCACGTGGCGGCACCCGCGCGACACGAGCCCCAGGCGGACCAGGTCGCGCCCGCTCAGCTGCCGGCACACGAGCCGCAGCACGAGCCCAGGCAGCCGCAGCAACGGGCAGTCCTAGACAGACCGTCGTGTTGCCAAACAGAAAATGAACCGTTCGGCCCAGGCCGCCAACGTCAAAGCACATGGTCAGTAGACCATTTCAGTCGCGGTGTCAAGAAGAAGAAAAGAAAAACCGAAGCAGGAAATAACAGTTGGGCGAGGAGTGAAGAAGGGCGGAGGGTATGGGGGGCGATTAGAAGGCAGTACTTTTCCGGTTTGTTATTCTTTACTTCTTTAAATCACCTAACCCTAACCCTGAAATGGTCTATTGGGGTTATCTGGCCAGGCTGACCAGGTAAGAAGCCTCGTTACTACTATCACTGTAGTGATTGTTGATCGGCGGAGGAGAAGTTGGGACGATCATAACGCGCCGGTCCCCCGCGCGGGCCAAGCACTAATGTTGCAGAATTTGTCCGGTATATAGTCCGGATAACCGAAAGAATGAACTCTACCTGGTTCCGCGCTCGACGGTGAGGCCCAACCCTACTCCTCTACCCGGCTCTGGTGTCACATGTGGAGCGTCCTCGAGCGGGATGCGTGGCGTGGCGTAGTAGAACCAGAATGGGGAGCCTGACTGAAGCCGTTTAAGCTCGCTATTTGTATACAAATTTCAATCTGACTCACATGGAATGGGTTTGAAATTCCTACCAAGAAAATCCCATGATTTAAAAAAAGCAGACGTCTGTACGGTTATTTTGACGCATCATTCAAAGCCATTACCGAAAGTAATTATAGTTTTGTGAGTCAGACTGAAATTTGAACACAAATAGCGAGTTTAAACGGCTTCAGTCAGGCGCCCCATTCTGGTTCTACTACGCAACGCACCCCGCTCGGGGGCGCTCCACATGTGACACCAAAGACGGGTAGAGGGGGGTTAGGACCCGCCAGCGAGGCCGGAACCAGGTAGAGTTCATTCTCTCAGTGATTCGGATAGGCGACAGGTTCGTCTATAAAGTCGATTTTTGGAAAACAGGTTGGACGTTTTCGCACGGGGTGCAACGCTTTGAGAACCTAAAGCGGGCGTCCAAATCACCTATACATGGACACTAACTGCAGGTTTGGTACGACAGAAAACATATTCACGAATTGGAAAAACAGAAAATATATACTTTTACAGCCCTAAAACAGGATTACCCCCCCTGGAAAGGTAGGACATCGGAACTTTGTTTTTTCCCTTTTTACTCCCCTCACTTCAGTCCACGTGCTTTATTGAAAGCAAGCGTGAAATGCAGAAAACTGAAGAAAATGTTGATTAGACTTCAGCGGGTCAATCACTTACCTGTCGCAGATCCTCAGGAACATCCAAAGGGGCATCCTCCGACACGGCTAGCTCCTTGCCCGACCGAATAAGATCACGTAGGCGCTGCACTTTCTGGAGATGAGATAATACGATTATGTCTAAGCGTGTTGTTGAAGCTTCGAAGGAAGTGCACTTCAGCTACCACTGTTCAGAAGACTTTTGGGGTTTTAGGTGGAGGTGAGTTAAATGAGCAAAGGCCAGTGGGATGGTCAAGCAGCCTACATTCAGTTGCACAAGTAACAATTCCCTGCCTGAAAAAGGAACTGGAACGGCTCTGTATTTTTCAATCCCGTTCCAATGTTAGAATCCTGCAAAGCAACACTTCGCAGAACTTCGAAGTATTTAGATCCTTTGTAATTACGAAGCACTTACTTTGCAATTACAAAGTGATGCTATGCACTAGACCATTCCACCGAATGTGGAAGAAGAAAGAAAAGAATCATAAAACAGCAGGAAAATGTACTCAAAACCAGTACGTGGATCATTATGGTTCACCTCTGTGGCGTGGCAAACCAACAAGTCTAAAATAATTATTTTTATCAAGGAAACAAGAAAATGATAACGATTTCATCAGTGAACGTTTAACGCATTAAAGCATTAACGCAATGAAGGTTAAAGTTATAGGTCGTCAAAGATTATTCTGGTGCTAGTTGGAGCTTTTTCCGGCATTTTGAGTCTAACTCTTAACGTCACAAGTTATAAGTTAAAACTTTAACGGATAACGTACCGCTTAAGGGGAGTTTCATGTTAAGTAACGGACCCCTGGTAGCAATACAGTTTCGGTGCATTTTACTTATTTTCTTTCTTCTTCCACATTCGGTGGAATGGTCAATGTACTGCTCAACAGATCAAATCGGTAACATTTTCTAGTTTTCTTGATAAAAACAATTATTTTGGACTTGTTGGTTTGCCACAAAGGTGCACTAAAATGACCTACCTACTGTTTTTAGCCCGCCCTTCTGCTTTGAAAAAGCTATCCAGCGGCTTATGCAAACGACCTCGTGTGTCTGTCTGTGTGTCTGTCTGTCTGTTCCACTAGAAGATGTGCTAGAGACTTGAAAATTTCAGGGTATCTTAAGGTCCACTCCTAGAGAACGAAACGCCTACGGCAAATCCTGGCAACCACCCCTAAGGGTGTAAATGGGGGTATCCAAGGTTCAAAAATTCTCCCACAAAGTAATTTTTATTTACGTTTTCCTAAGGGGTAACTCGTCAAAATGGAGCCCTTCGACCGATGAAAATTTTGTCCGTTTGGCTCTATCTCTAACCGTTTAGGCGCTAGAGGGTCTTTTTGGACGAAAATAAGCTAAAAGTTGCTGTACTGAACAATTATTTGTAGAAAAAGGCCTAGAAACCGCAAAATAGAAAGGAAACTCTCCCCCCACCCCCAAAACCCGTTTTCTAAGCAGAAGGGTGGATTGTAGTCACGGTGCTTCACCGTTACATCCCTTTCTCGAGTCTTTGGGGCAAACTCAAAGACGACGGGTTTAAGCGGGCCGAAGGCCTGCTACATCATTCGATCATGTTCTCCAGCAAATCGCGTGACAGAAATGGTCGGGCCGC
>NW_026267419.1:111398-116984 GCF_000697945.3 Frankliniella occidentalis | reverse complement strand
CATACAAGTACCTGCGCACCCCAAAAAGCATTATGGAACAAGATTAGGTAGACACAAGAGCCGAAACAAATTCATTGCGGTCATACACTAAGGCAAGAAATGACGCAAAATACAGAGAAACGGGGCTTGTAGTGTGGGTTGCCTGTCGCCCCTTATGGGGCTTCTGCGTTGGAGCTAGGAGATCCCGCTCCATGCTCGTCCCTTCCTTAAACCAGCCATACAAACATTTCTAGGTGTCTGAGAAAGAAACGAATGCCACGAGCGTGTTCAGCACACTTCACTTGACAGTTTTGGTCGAAGGATCAACGTTTGGAGTGCATAGGGTCGGCCTTGAACGACTTTGAACACAAGGGTGTTCAATTTCTAAAAATTTGGACTTTGCGAGCTTGTAGAAATTGACCGGGGCCAAATTTTGGCAATTTACCGACGTGAGCTTGTTCCGTACACTCTCCTTAACCTTCCCTGTAATTTTGGTTAAGATATTCCAACTGGAAGTGCTCATTTTCGCCTACAATCGACGGAAGGAGCGCGAAATAGCCGGGTGAGCACAGCGGGTTGCCTACCCGAAGTCCCCGTAAGGCGCCATGTTAATTTTAACCCCTTGTAAAATTTTTCCTAAGGGCAAATTTTTTTGTTCCTTCGGGCAAAAACCTTTATTTAGGTCCCAACTACCGATGTGCCGAAGGGCATCGCATTACTCCGATTTGCAGGGTCCAGCCTATTTCTCTGACGTACACCGGGCACTAATTCGTACTTTTGATGGTGCTCTGCAAATCTTACTGTATATCGAGATGACAGTTTAAACTGCAATACTAAAAGTTTTACAGTTAAAACTCAAAACTGTGCAGTTCAACAGTTTGAACTGTCAAACAAGGCCAATGCAGTCGTGCAGTTTCAACTTTAGAACTATACTGTCCTGCAGTTTCTACTGTAGAACGTTTTTGTTTCGCAGTGTAAACTGAGAGACTTCTGGTTTTGCAGTTTAAACGGTAAAACTTTTCCTTTTGCAGTTAACTGTCATTTGGTTATACAGTTAGGACTGCAGAGTGAGCGCGTAGAACTTTCGAACGTATAGTACTTTACTTGTGCTGTGAATTATCTAAAAAAGTAAAAAAAAAAAAAAAAAAAAAAAAAAAAAAAAAAAAAAAAAAAAAAAAAAAACCTTGAATTTTTAGCGGTCTGCCTCAATGCATATACAGCATACCTTTCCACTATAAGGCCGACAGCTTTCGGAACCAGATGAAGATTCGTCGTCCTCATCGGAGTCACCGTCACTGCCTGCACAACTTAGGGAGCAGTCACTGTCGGAATCGGCGGCAGAAGAACAACTATCTGGGTCACAGTCGGAGCCTTCACTTGAGTCGTCAGTCCATTCGCTTTCAGGGCTTTCGCTGGACTCCGGGGTGGTGCAATCACTCCAATCGCTGTCAGAGCCTTCTGCTGCGTCCATTTCGACACGCGAAGGCCAGCAGACACCTACGAGGAACAAAAAACGTTAATTCTTGTTAACCATAAACGGACACGTAGTTAGGAAAATTTTCTATTTTATAGTTTTGAGCAATATTTTTTGAATATAGAAGTTTGCGCCGCGTCATAGCGCCCTCTCACTCGTACAATCTGCTTTTGGACGCCACGTAGGCATTTCATGCCTGCTCGCTGTATTGTTCTTGTTCTTGATGTGTCGTTTTGCGTGATATTTTTGCGAATTAGCCTAGTAATCATTACTTTTATAATTGAACACAATTTTTGGCGTGGGCGCTGGGCAGCGCGCGCGGGGGGCCGACTAATCAGATAGCAAGGTGTCTATTGTTGCTCTGGTACCCGGGCGTGGGTGTGGTGCTGCTCAACAGGTGGTGTTGAACCATGACGCCCCCGCCCCCGCCCGTCCCCCTACTGTCTGGCAGAAACGGGTCCGTTTAAAAATTGCGGTGAAGTAGCAGTGTGGGCAGAGTGGCCATCGAAAAAAGCGGGACCACACTAGGAAAAATATTATGAAGCGCCGAGGTGCTTCGTTAAAAAGCAAACACGAGGGGTCTAAAACTAGTATAATTAAAAGTACACGACCCTGTTATCACTTACAACCATATCTATAATCCATAATCTTTTATAATCATTAATAATCCTATGATTTCTTATAATCTCTTGTATAGTCAGAGACATTTTTCTAAGAAATAACTTCACAAAGTCAAAATATCACTAGTAAATGAAGAAAGAGAAGTATCTAGGAACACTGTTAAAAATCGATTGTAATTTTACAAATTTTGTTGGCAACTTTTCACACAATTCAATATTTGTAAAATTACAAACTAAAACACTTATTCATGGTTGCCACAAAATTTTCATTTCCATTTTCCCTGAGTTTTCCCTGATTTCCAGACCATTTCTCCCCGAATTTCCCTGAGTTTTCCCTGAATTCCAGACCATTTCTCCCCGAATTTCCCTGAGTTTTAAGCACCGTCCCTAGTGAAGTACTGGGGAAAACTAATACTCCTAACTGTAATACAAAGACAGCGAGCGAAGCGAGCGCGAAAACTTTTGGACAAAACACCCTACTGGGATGTCAAAATGTGTATTTGACCTAAACGGCGAATAGACTGCATTTTGGGGACCAGTCAGACCAAATTTCCCTGACTATTTTTCATTTTCCCAGAGTTTTCCCTAATTTCCCTCACAGTTTTTTATTTCGCCGAGTTTTCCAGGTTTTCAAGGTTTTCCAGAGTTGTGGCAACCATGTTATTGTAACAAAATTTGCAAACGTGTTTTGAAATTTCCGAATCTGCGATCTGAAAGTTAAAAACGTTAATGTGAATTTTCAAAACATCCAGGCTTATAAGATGAAAGTAATTCGCCATGAACATGGAGTGGACTAGGTGAACTACGAACGGTCTAGGGCTCAGCTGGGTGGGCTGAAGGTGTGCCAGTGACCTCTGAGGAATTAGACCAATTATTTGGGGCACTTGCGTGACTTTTTGCCCAAAAACAAATGGGTAGTCAGCCACAGCATTGTGTTACAGATCATACCGCGAAAAAATACATGTCGGTTTCTTGTGCAAATTTTGGTTAAATACTAATAATAGCTTTTGGAAGAGACGCGCTGACCACAACGCCATCTGGCGGCAGTTCTTTGAAGTGCAGTCGTTGTTTCGTGTGCAAGTCCCAAGTGACAAAGGGCTTATAGGTGTGGAGGTTCGTTGTACCGTAGTAAACCTGATGGAGGACTTGTGTGGGTCCTGTCTCATTTGCTTTGACTTCGCAAAATTACAAACTTCAATCGGAAAATTACAATCAGATCTCACATGTCCGATAGAGTGATCACAATTTTACGATCGCAAATTGTAAAATTACAAATGTTTCCTCATTTTAAGGGGACAGATTTAAATTTTCAGAAAACCGTTATGAATTTTAATATCTAATTGCCACATTGACAATGTTATGAAATTTCCCAACCACGTTTGAAATTTTACAACTAATTCTGATGTGAAATTTCAGAACTTTTTTAACAGTGCCCGCGTGGAAACGTGTGGTATCAGTTTGTCAACAGTTTGTCATCTCGCCGATGACAAACTGATGACAATACGATGATACAATTTGATGACATACTGATGACAAACTGATGACAAACGAAAATCGGCGTTCCGTCATCAATATGTTATCAGTATGTCATCAGTTTATCAACCGTTCGTCTTCGACGGATTACAAACGGCTTACAAACTGATGACAACCCACTCACATACTGGCCGCTTTCGACGCTGGAGAATGCTGCAACCGAAATGTTGAAGGTGTGCTTCAAACTTGTTTCTTTTGTTGCCGACGAAATGACATAAGGGGTGCGTACTGGATCTGAATTCTACATCAGACACACCTTTTCAACGTATTGTTTCAATGAAGAGGAATAGATAAACAAGTATTCTTCGAGAAGTAGTCGGTGCGCTGGGAGAGGTTAGGAGGTTATGTTGCACCTAAACTCGCAGACGTCGCAGAGGATTCACCGACCAAAAAATATAATTTCCAGTGAAATCAGCATTAATCTTGATGGGCACAGTTGTTTTCTACTGTAAATATACTGCCCTGTTACAGTCTGACTGCTGTTTCGTCACAAAGAAAGGTAAATTACAAGTTTAAAGCTTTTATAGGCTTCGGCTGGGAGAGGGCTAACTGCTACAGTGCTGAGTGTTGTAGAAAGTTTGAGATAAACCGCAGTAAGTACACAAATGACACTAAGAAAATCTGAAAGTTTATGAAATTTGGCTCGGGATAGGCTGCGACCCCGGGAGCACGTAAAAGTGTAAACATTTATAAAATGTTTATAAACATGAGCTGGGGTTAAGGCAGAGTTCTGCGATGGGCGGGCGGCCTCCGCCCGGCAGCACCGAGCGCTCGTCGCCAGAGCGCCCGGCCCGGCCCGTCTCTTCGTCGATGGGCCGGGTGGCCGCCCGGACCGAGCCCGGAGACGGGCGGATGGTCCGCCCGCTTCATTCGGCACCTTTTTGGCGTGGCGAGAGTAGCTGTCGGCCAGCGCCGACCCGCGTGGACCCGGCACAGGTGACTTCGGCACTGTTCGGACGTCCGGCCGGTGACTGCCTCCGCCACGCCAAGCCACGGCACCGCAGCTCACCGCCCATGACTGTCGCTCTCTCTCGCACACCTCAGGCAGCGGGCGGAGCCCGCCCGCCCATCGCAGATCTCTGGGTTAAGGGCCGATAGGTAGGCTCGGCTTTATCGTTATTTTTAGTTTAGGAGGTGCCGGTTCGACAACAAATACCTATAAAGCACTTCGCCAATGTGTCTCTTTCCTTTTTATCGAAGGTCTGATGTGGGTCGGGCATTATTTTGTCTGAAATACTGAAAGTAATGGACCAGTGCGACAGGGTCTCCTCAGCGCTCGCAAATAGTTTTGTTCATTAACAAGATAAAAGACGCGAAATAGGTGAGGTATTGTTATATTCCAGCTCCTTGTGACCATCGGCAACGTATTGAAAACTTTCCTTAACGATTCTTGTATGGCAAAGTATTTTAAACATAGCTAATCTGCAGTGAGGAGCACTGAGCGGTGGTTTGAACGGCCGGTTCGCGCCGTCCGGGCTAGCCCATCCCACCCCAAAAAAGTTTTCGAGGTACGGAGCCTAAATGGTAGTTTTGACCTAAAAGTGACCGTGTGCAAAGTCCGGGCCCTGTGGGACAACGTTTACCCGGATCGCATTGCGATTTTCGTTTTGGCCCAAAGTTGGCGCCAAACAGGTAGACCATCTTGTAGGCGCTGCACTGCGCGCAAGGTGGGGCCAGGGCGAACGACTCGGGCTGAAAGTGTTACCCTATGGGTCCTACTTTGTATCAGATATAGAGGATCCGAGCTCCCGACACGCGCGGCATATCCAGGGGCCTAAACGTGCGCCCGACGTCACTCGCCATTTACAGAAAATAATGCCGACGTAGCCCTAACTTTTTATTACATGAAAACCGAGGGCACACTGAGACCTCTCAGAATCAGTAATGTCTGCGGGGTAGCGGTGACGCGTTCAATAGAAAAGGCAAAAAAAGGCCAAAACGCCTGTGTACTAGGCCACTGTGCACTACAGGCGTGTAGTG
>NW_026267419.1:108856-110658 GCF_000697945.3 Frankliniella occidentalis | reverse complement strand
CGCCGCTCCTCCGCGCGCCCGCCCCCACCACCGCTCTCTGTATCCGCTTTTGTTCTTCTTACTTCGGCTCCGCGCTCTTGAGGGATACCCTATACAAACTGTAGACAAACTGATACCATACGTTTTAACGCGGGTGAAGCTGAAACGATGCTGTGGACAAGTCTGACCGAGTGTATGAGATTAGTTCTTTCCCTAATCGACCAAAAATTTCGAATCTGGGACCGATTTTCGTTTTCTACCCTTCGATCAAGTATATCAAAACAATTTAGCAGAATATCGTAACTCTCATAACAAAAATAGAGAGTCTTCAATTGTCACCAAACTTAGTTTTGCAACCTCCCCTAACAAGGGAAGGGGAAGGTTTTCCGGTGATACACTCAGATTTCAAAGGCGCTTTAAAGAGGAGTTGTTCGCACCCATAGATTAGGTTTGGCACTGGTTTTAGCTGATCGTAGAGAGTTTGAAGGTCGTTTTACCCGAATTAAATTGAAAATTTGCCAAATTTATAGCCTGATTATCAACTTTACATGCACGTATCTCAAGAACCGTTTGAGCTACAGCGCCCAGATTTTGAGGGAAATCATAATTTAGCACGTTCTTTACTTATAGAAATTTTGAACGAAATCGATTAGGGTTTCAACAAGCTAGGCCCGCTCTTCCGCCAAACCAAGTTGCCAGCTCCGCTTCGCTCCACCGGTAACTCGGTTCGGCAGGGAGCGGGCCTAGCTTGGCCTGCCGGCGGCGTTTGGAACGGGCCTTCGGCCCGTCCCTTCTGACTTTTCATGGTGAAATAAAGCTTCCATCGGAAAATGGGCCTTCGGCCCGTTTGAGTGACACCTCGCTTTGAACCATCTTTTTGCCAGGTACCGTTGCTGTCCACTTAGTAATCAAAACTCAACAAACGAAGCATTCTTTTCATACGCTCAACATCTTTGGCTGTGTGTGATGCAGTTTATAGAATACATGCAAGTTTTGCCAAATCCCTCTTTACTTTTTGGTGTTAGCTTGTGGATCCAATAACACACCTATGAAAAGATATTTAAGACCAGACCCATACTTCCAGGCATACTCTGAAATAACTCCGATCGTGTCCGCAATGATTTCGCTATAATTACTGATAGAACGGAAGCAGCTTGAGAAGTTCAACAAAACATAACGAAATAAATGTATTTATTTTTAAATTTGCATGGGAGTGTACACATTTTATTAATGATGTGCCACCATAAAATAAGCCCACTCTTCTGCTAAAAAGAAAATTTTGAACCGACGGCATACGTTTCAGACAAAAGTTTACTTCTGAAAAAAATAAAAAAAGGTTCTGTTTTGGCCATTTCGGTAAGAAAAATTCAATTTTGTAAGTAAACAATGAAAGCCAAGCTGTCGACATTCTAGCCCAAAGGGTTCTTCTTTAACGATTTACCCTTTTCGAGACCATCAAATATTTTCTTAAAATAATGTATTTATTTTTGGGCCACTTTTGTGAGAAAAACTCCCTCTAGCGCCTAAACGGTGATAGAGCCAAAAGGACGAAATTTTCGCCCAAGGACTCTACTTACATGAGTTACCCCCAAAGAGACCAACAAATATTTTCTAAAATTAGTGTATTTGGGTGATTCTCAGAATACGGGCCATTTGGGAGTTCCTAAAATTTTTATTTTTTTTGTCGAATTTGCTAGGTTTTTGGGTCGCAATGGTTTTATTTACCTTCAAATAAGATACGTATAAAGTGGCGATAGTTCAAACCACGTACTTCTAGTACAAAGTTAAAAGACCATATTGTGGTCACGTTCAATCAATGATAA
>NW_026267419.1:101623-108456 GCF_000697945.3 Frankliniella occidentalis | reverse complement strand
GTGCAAACATTGTGAACTCCGTTACTTTTTGAAAAAGTTAGTGAGAACGACTTTGGTCGTCTCCTGACGAAATATAGAAAAATATTTCCACATTGAAATTCATTCCTTGCGTTTCCTGGATGTCACTCCAGAAATGCAATGTGCCTTAGACGACCATTCCCTTAAAATTGTCCGGAATTTGGCAAAGTCCGCATGAACTCAGACATTAGGAACGTACTGGAGTTCACATTTTGATTATTTAAACTGCTCTAGTCACCTACTGTTGCATTATTCTTAAGTTTTTAGCCCGCCCTTCTGCTTTTAAAAAAGCATTAAAGCGGGCTTATGCAACCGCTCTCGTGTCTGTCTGTCCGTCTGTCTGTCGTCCGTGTAAGAGGAAGGAGATGAGCTAGAGGTCTACAAATTTCAGGGTATCTTAGGGGTCACTCCTGGACAACGAAACGCCTGGTGCAAATCCTGGCAACCACCCCTAAGGGGGTGAAAGGGGGTAACAAAGAAATAAGGGTTGGTCCAAAAAGTAGGAAAATTTTTTTTTTTATGGTCCCCTAAGGGGTAACTCGTGAAAGTAGAGCCCTCTGGGCGAAAATTTTGTCCGTTTGACTCCATCTGGCACCGTTTGGGCGCTAGAGTGCTTTTTTCGACGAAAATACGGCAAAAATGACCACATTGCACATAAAGACGTACAGGGAGGCGTCCAATCGTAAAATGTCAGAGGAAGTACCCCCCCAAAACAACACATTCTGAATCAGGAACTAGCCTCGGATTTGCCGTATCTTTCACTGCTTCGGCCCTAGAGGTGGATATATTGAAAACAATGGCAAAAAGTCAAGTTTTAGGACTGTTTGACAAACAATATATAACCAAAAAACTGCGCGGGTTCGTTTTTTTTTTTTTAATTTTTAAGCAAAGCAGAAGGGTGGGGTGTAGTCACGGTGTTGCCCCGTTACAGTCTCTTGTCATGTCCAAGCAGCAAATTTCTAGGGCCGCAGGCCCCCCGCCGGACGCTTTAGTTTACTCAAATATATAATATATATATAAGTGATTTACCGGTCACATTATTTATTTGATTATGCATATCAGTAAATCGTGGGACTGAAATGGTCGGGCCGAAGGCCCGACCATCGCCGCCGGCAGGCCAAGCAGGCCCGGCCCCTGCCGAACGGAGTTGCCGGCGCAGCGAAGTGGAGCTGGCAACTCCGTTTGGCGGAAGGGCGGGCCTGCTTGTTAGTGTTGCACCAGGTAGTATTAGTGCTTTCGAGTATCTAGATGGTATAAAAACCTTTTCAAACAACATCACATAGTAGTGAAGGGCCGCGGAATCTAAACGGCCCGTATTCTGAGAATCACCCATTTACTTTTGGGCCACTTTTGTGAGAGAAACTCCCTCTAGCGCCTAAACGGTGAGAGAGCCAAACGGACGAAATTTTCGCCCATAGGGCTCCACTTTCATAAGTTATCCCTTAAGAGACCACAAGATCAAAAGGTAACATTGAACACTACCTTAACATAGAGCCACCCCAAGATATATTTGTTGATATAGCGCAGCATAACGATTTGCCTTTAGCAAGACTTAGGGAGAGAGAATTCAACGAGTTTCATCAAGATGAAAGTGATCAAGATGACCCGGATTCTCAACATGAGTCTGATGATGATTTAGATTCCGATGTATCTATGTGAAACATTCTTTTCTTGACTATCCTCTTTTGATATTTACTTTGATATGTTTATCATATATCTAAGTTTAAGTACCCTTCCATGTTCCTTTTGTTTTTACCTAATTGACATTTGTCTTTATCTTTTATTTCTTTACTGCAGTACCTTTGCAAATTTGTGATTTAATTTCTCTATGTACTATAAATATTAGAAGTAGTTTCTTTCCATGCTTAACCTAATTGTAATAACTAACTGATTTGACTAGTCTACTAGTGCTACTTTTAAGTTAAGGTATATTTTGATTGCTGCAGTACCTGAAGGCATTTGTGATTTTAGTTTAATCTTAACACTGAGTGAGAAACTGTTTCTATAATTTGTTTTTACAAGAACCTATTTCATGTTCAATCATGAAAATAAAATATATGTAGCCACAACCAGTTTTGTAATTTTACAAACCAACTACTGTACTGTAACATAACTTCCAATGCGCAAATACACACAACAAACGCGCGCGCGCCCACACACACAGCGGTATGATTGGGATTACGCACCGCGAGGGAGAGGGTGAGTGAGACATTCGACATGTCGCTGCTTATAGTCATGGTCATGTATATGTGTGCTCCGGCCTCTGTGAACGGGAAAAGGCGGGCGGAAGCAAGGCAGCCGCAGGCAGGGTGTACATAGGATCCTACAGAGTAGGACTCTGAGCGCACACCGCCGCGCCGAGCTCCTCGTTGTTACGCTTACGCACGGCCGCACCGAGGTCGCCCTCGCCCTGGTAGCCGGCCGAGCTCCGGCTGCGGCGCCGAGCGCCTGGTTGCCTAACAAACGCAGGGGCGCAGGCTGGGTTGCCTATGCGTCAGGCGCCCTACTTCACTTCTAACAACACTACAACCTTTTATTATTTCGCTCTCGAGGTATAGTTTGGTTGTTCCTCGTGGCCCAGCTCTCCCCGCAGGCAGGGAGCGTTGTGGGCCGAGCACAGGGGGAACAGCATGTCATGAGCACACCTGAGAGGTAGGGGTAATACGCAGCATATATTTAGAGTACTCTGGACCAATTTTCCATTGCAAATTAAACGGTATTTGTTGTGGGTTATCATTAAAATGGGGCCGTAACTCACACAAAAGAAATTTGAAGTGCTTAATGAGCATATCTCTAAAATATGGGAATATTCCCATTTGGGGCCGTGGAATATTCCATGGAATATTCCCAAATTCCCGGAATATTCCCGGGAATATTCCGGCACTCTGAACTATACATTTTACTCGTTACATGGGATATATTTGACGGGTACACTTAATTCGTTGATGATGATGCGAAGGGAGTTAAAGTTTAAGCGCTCTGCAGCAATCGTGCAATATTTTCCCGTTAACACCACAGAGCCGAAGGGGGTGAGGGGGTGGGGGGGTCAGGTCTTATATTATGACTTCTCAGCATAGCTGGGCGCGGCGCTTAGGGCCGCTGGACTGCGGCGCGGGACTGGGAGAGGGAGGAGGGGATGTTGTGACTCCCCGCGCTGGCTCGCTGGCCGAGGAAGTGCGGTATGGTGACAAGGAGACCGCTTCGTATCAGCGCCAGCCTCCGGCCTAGACATATGAGTCAGCCGTAGGTCAGCAGTCCTTTTGCTCTCCTTACCGCCACCGGCGTGTTGCCTGGTGGAGTGGTGAAGGCAGGCTAGGCGGAAGGGTAACAGGATAAGGGCAGGAACAGCATGTGACAGCTTCCTTCGGTCACATTTGAGTCAGTCACTGCAGTGCGTCGCCTCCGTTTCGCTACGCCGAACTTCTCTAGAGTCGAAGGGGAAATGACTAGGGGACACAGCGTACGAGTTATTTCAACGTATTTCGGTTATTTTGCGGTATTTGGGTGGTATTTCGCGACTATTTCGCCATTATTTCGCAGTTATTTTGCGGGAGGTGTAAGACTTATTTCGCATGTAATTTTCCCCTTGTCTAGAACATTAAAAAGTGTTGCTCTCTTTGCTAGATTTCATTGAAAACAACATTACGTAGAATATTTCTAAAAGAAAATTGGCTTCAGTTAACATGCTTTTTTTTACGTATGAAATACCCTTTATTATACATTAACATCTTAAAACTGTTTCTCTCTAGAATTTTTTTGAAAATATTAATTTCATGTATCGAGTAACGAAGAAACGACGTTACAATTCTCCGAAGGCTGTAACGGTATCGGTAACGCGTTGCCGAGGGTAGAGTAACGAGGTAACGGTATCGCGATACATTTTCAAAGTAACGTTAACAACCCTGTGCCCGACCGGCCCGACTACTTCTGTTCTCCTCCTTCCGGTCTAGTCGAGCCTCGGAGTACCCTATAGACGGTTCCGGCAGTGCCCGTTTAAAGAGGAATTAATGAAATCACCACCGGAAACAGTTCTAAAATACTGGCTAAAATCAGTAAAATACTAGTAAGCCCCCTTCGGGGGCGGGCAGAGCTCGCGGCACCCGGTGATGGCAGTTTGGATAAACATGTCATGGTCCGTTTGGTAATCCAAAAATTTACTTTGAACATGTCGTTTCAATGAAGTTATTTGAACATCACTTATTATTTTTTCTCGTGGCCTTATGCTACTTACAGTTTGGTAGTTAGTAAACGTTTTGTGTACATACTGGATGTTTGACTTGTCCTTAAAAACCCGTTAATGTTCGTCCATCATCGCCGTTAAATTATTCTGTTCATTTCCAAGATACATAGAGTTGTTACGAAAACGCGAGGGGCTCCAACTCTCTACTAGAATGTACAATGTACACCATATTGCCAACATTGCCAGAAATCGGCCCTAGGCAACATTTGTACACGCATGCAGAGATTTGCTGCCTAGTTCGAAGGCGGAATGTACCAGCCCGTCGTGTTTTTCTACTTTTGCCTATGTTGCTAGTAAATGTTTTGATGCTTGTTTTCACATTCGATGGCCCTTAGGAAAAGAGTCCGAAGTGCGAGCGGCCCATCTGAAAGAATCCGATGTGGTTGTGTACCAACACGGTACAACACGGTGAGGGAAAAGGGAAAACTTTGACTAATTCCTCTATATTTCACGACAACTTCTCCGATCTCGCATCAGATTATGAGGAATCTTCTCAAAAACCCAGGCTAAAATAATTATGGCTAATCATAGTTATCTTGTTAACTAGGAGGATTACCAAGATTACCATGACCATATCACTATGGTTAATCAACATTACACCATGGGAGCTAAGAAAGCTAAAATATTAGCTTTCACAGCTAGTTGCTTCATTTTGTGATAGCTAATTTATTAGCTCTCCTAGCTTATCCTTAGCTAGGAGAGCTAATATTCTAATCTAAGGCCATATTAGCGAATGCATTAGCAAATTTAGCTAATTCTTTTTTTTCGTGTACTGTCACTTTAAGTAAAATCTTCTCAAGCGGTCGTAATTTTGGCAACTTTTGGGGTTTTAGGGTTAGTGTGCCTTTATTCGACCTCTATTCACAAAAAAAAAAAACCACTGATATCCCCTAAAATTATTCGTGTCTTTTCCCAGTTTATCGCGAGAAGAGACCTTGATAGTGACAGTATATGCTCCAGTATTGGGGCACTACTAACTTTCACCATCATTTTATAACTCATACGATACGCTACTTAGAATTTTGGAACTGTCAAAATGGCATTTGGGAAAGAGAGGTCCAATAAAAGCATATCGCCCCTAAAAAACAAAATTATACTCAAACCGTCCTAACTACAACATATCATAAAATGTTCGAATTTACCTGTCTCAATTTGGGGGCATATACCAGGTGTAACTGTGAATACGCAGCAGTTTTGCGGGTTTGCCTACTCTTTACACCCGTAAGGGGCTATGGGCCCCTGCGGCCATAATGAGTATGCAATCCCGCAACACTGCTGCGTATTCACAGTTACACCCGGTGCTGTCAAAAATGACAAAAATGACAAAAATAGATGACCACTGCCGCCATACAACTGAAAATTTCGCCATCCCCATCTTTCTATCAAATGAAGACATTAAGAGATTACGATTTCAGAATTTAGCTGGCTGTTTAGTTGAACGGTCTGCTATTGCGAGCGTGTTGACATTATGTCTGTTATGACAGTTAGTGCCCCTCTTTCCCTTATATAGTCGCAAATACTTAAAATAAGGAATATGCTAAAAACCGTGTGAAAAGAGAAAAGTGCGAAAGTGGAGGGGGCATGAAAACACCACGGAGCACGACAAAAAGGCGTCACGTGGTTTGGGTACGGTCCCGAACCTGCCCTCCTACAAGCTCTCGAAGTGTCCAAACATCTACGAAAATACCGACGTTTAAAAGAAAAGGTCGTAGAAACCATCTTATAGTATAGCTTGAAGGGATAAGTGTAACTATCATTCCCCGGGCACACTGGCTTTGAGATGCTTTTAGATCAGCCAGGCAGGATCTCCCTTTACACCTGTACCATGGGCGTCAATGGCAACCTGGCCGTTGGCGTCCTACAGGTCAGTGAAGCCTTCCCTGGCGAACCCCGTCGGTAGCCTGGCCGCCGTCTACGATACCCCGTTAGCTTCGAGGGCGTCTTGTAGTGGCAGTCAGCGGCGGCGTCCTGGCCGTCGGCGAGGCCCTTCCTAGAGGGCCCCCGTAATCAGGTCCACGTCGGTGGCCTGCCCCGGCAGGGCTCTTATTGGAGGACCACCTCGGCGTCCCTAAAGAGGCTCTTTAGGCGTCCCTGCCCGTCAACGGCGTCCTGCCTATAAGATTATTCCTCCGCGCCGTCCGCCGTCGACGGCGTCCTGCCCGTTGGCGGCGTCCTGCCCGACAGTCAGCAGGACCTGCTCCCGTGAGCGGTGCCTTGTGATCTGGCTCCCGTCCGTGGCCTGCCGGGCTGAACGGCTGAACGAAGTGGAGGAGCGAGTAGCATAGGCCAAATTGTAGTCGAAACCGTCGTAGCCCAGGTCGGCTGGAAAACGACGGTGAAAGAATCGGAAGAATTAACCGTTTGTCTGCAACGGATCAAGAAGAAGAAAAGAAGAAGTTCGTGACATAAACTTCTTCTTTTCTTCTTCTTGATCCGTTGCAGACAAACGGTTAAAACTGCACTCGCAGGGCTCGACAACCTATCGAAGTCGTTGTTACGCGTGACGCAATGTCATGCGCGTGCACCCTCAGTAGTTCTCATACTTTCAGGGCGCCAGCAGGCATCGGGGGAGAAC
>NW_026267419.1:92567-94828 GCF_000697945.3 Frankliniella occidentalis | reverse complement strand
AACTCCGGGAATCATGTGTACACCTGCCTGGGAATCACTGGATAAAAATCAGTCAAAATCATCAGAAATCGCTTAAAATAAGCTCGAAACTAGTGGAATTCGTACAAATTAGTCAAAATAACGTAAAAATTAGGCGAAATAAGCGTTTCCTACTACTAGAAAACCTAAGGAATGAACATAAGAGGACGGGAATCACTGGGAATCAAGGTTTTCGGGAATCATGTGTACACATTTAAAGGTAGTTATTGCCCCCTCGTTCGTACTTGATCCGTCTTTTTATGACACAAAACGACCCTGAAAATCCCAGGTCGCTAGCTCAATTTGTTCTCGAGTTATCGTGATGACAGACAGACAGACAGACGCGAAACTTTTTGATCACTGGAGTAATAGGCTTCGCTAATCGCTCAGCCAATAAGATATTTAACATCTGCCATAATATTGGCCATGCGTCCTGCTTGCTCGCCCTTTAATGATGAAAATTTAATAGTTTGTCTTGGCAGTTTGAAGATGGAATGCAGTGTTTTACCATTGAATTAACACTGCAGACAAACTCGTGGGAGTGCCGAGAAGATACGACTGTTCTCCTAGTTCATCTTTAAGAAGATTTCTCAGGTGCTTCATGAAGAGACTTTTCTCTGTTCCCGACAACATAGTTAAATATTAGTATGAAAAGAGCATAAAAGAGTGTTGTCAGTCTACATAACATTAACAACTGAAATTTCATATGTACCTGCTTTCCCTTGAATGATGATCCTTTTAATTTGTTCATAACCAACAGAACAGTAGTTTTCGCCTGTTTTAATCCTGGTAATCTGTTGTTTCACAATGTCTACTATGTCTTGTTGGCGCTGAATGACCTCGACCTCGACATCTAGTTCATTATTATCATCATGCCCCTCTTGTGATTTGGCACCTTTCATTTTCTCAATGTAGTTTTCAAAGTCTGTGTTTGCCCCCCATTCATTGACTTTATCACTAGCAATGTGTACGCAAGAGCACATCTCGCGTAATATGATTCGCGATATCTCACGAAACACTGTTACGCTGCGACGCGCCTGGCGCACATATAGCTAGGCCTGCGGCGCTGACACCCGAGACCCGAGGTGAGTTAAGGAGAGGGTATAGGTGAACAGGGCCTTCCGGGCTTAAAATTTGACATACTCACAGCATTTGTCTGGGACTTATTACTCTACAATTAAGGAAATGAAACTTCTGCTGTTCAATGTAGGTTTTCGTTAAAGCTTCGAATTATGACAGATTATGTAAAAATCAACGTTTTAACGATACTAGATAATTTAGGAACCCTTGAGCCTATAAGAGTGTGTGGTTCGACCCCTAATGTGTGGTTTAAGTAGTACTCCCTCAACAATTCTTTGACTTGAAGCCTTTTTTACGATTTAATAGACCATTTTGTCTTTTTCACGTTGTTTTCGCCAAGAAATGCACTCCAGCACCCAAGCGGTTCAAGATAGAGGAAAACGGACGAAATTTTCGTCCCGTGAGTTCTACTCTCACAAAGTACCCCCGTTGGTAGAACGGAAACAGTTTTCCAATATGATTCAATCTCCTTAATAGAGATGTATTTTTTCGCAGGAAAAGTTGCAGCTGGATAGTTACAGAGTGGTGCAACTTCCCCAACGAGGTCGGCGGGCGACTGAGAGATAAACTCCTCGGGATGTCAGTTGAGGATGCGTGGGTGGAGATAGGGTCACTGAAAAATGGTAACAATGACCGTATGTTCCCTTAACTATGCAAGGTTGCATCATTGGTAAAAATGGTACCCTAGTCAAATGCCGACTCCGAGCGAGTTTTTTCTGTTGTTACTGACATCCGTAGTAAGAAAAGAAACAGATTAGGTGCTGAGAGCTTAAACGCGGTTTGTGTCTCGCACATATCATTTCGATCAAAGGGCATTGATTGTACATCTTTCCAGGTGACAAAGGATCAACTAAAGAGACACAACAAAGACATGTATGACCGCAAGTAGTGTGACTGTGCCACTAATTTTCAGTATTATTTTTTCATGTTATAGTCAGTCATTTTAATTATCTCTTCCTAATATTGTCCCTCTTGAACACTAGTCTTTAGAACTTAATTAACCTTACTAGTCTACCTGGCTGTTTGCTTGCTAATAGTGTTAAGAGAGGATAAAGTAAAGATTTGTTCAAACAAGCAGGCCCGCCCTTCCGCCAAACGAAGTTGCCAGCTTCGCTTCGCTGCGCCGGCAACTCCGTTCGGCAGGGGCCGGGCCTGCTTGGCCT
>NW_026267419.1:89880-92517 GCF_000697945.3 Frankliniella occidentalis | reverse complement strand
GGCGCTGGGCAGCACTATGTTGGAGGCCTATAGACTAGGCCACTAGACCTTTTGAACGAATGCGTTTAGTATCGCTCGAATCAGCATAAAACGCTGAACGGAATAGGCGACAATTTCCAAATTACGAATCCAAGGTGTTCAACTGGCGACGATTTTCCTAACACTCGGCGCCGCCTCGCCCTCCTCGCACCGGCTCGAGCCGACCCCCACTCCCGCTCGCTGCCGCCCGGCCGCTGCCGGCCGAGCCGCACGGGCGAGGTAGAGGGGGTAGCCAGTCCGTGCCAGCATAGGGCGCGCCCAGCCTAGGCCGTTGCAACTCCCCTCCTCCTCCCTGCCTGTTCCTACTCGAGTTATCGTGCATACAGACAAACAAACAGAATGAAACTTTTTCTGTCAGTGGAGTAATGGGCTTCGCTTATCGCTCAGCCAGTCACCGAAGTAGAGGACGTGAGGACCTAGCGTTTCCGAGTGTGCATTATACCTTAAGAGAAAATAGACGTCTATAGATTTCGATAGATCGTCTAATGCCCGTCTAGCTGGTCTAAGGTTTTAGACGGCTAGACGTAGATGACTTAAAGAGGTCAAGTAGACATCTTTTGACATCTACGACTAGTTTTCGTCGAGAAACAGACGACCCGAGACGATCTATTTCTTGTCTAACATGTCGATGTACTTAGACGTCTAGCGCTAGACAAAGTGTTGACGTGTCGAGATGATCTATTCCCTACCTTTTCCATCTACGACATTTAAAAGGCATCTAAATAGGCCAATAGACGTCTAATGATAGACGTCTAATATGGTATTTCGATGGAGCGCTGCCCGGAACTAAGAAGAACAAAACCGGATACAGAGAGCGGTGGTGGGGGCGGGCGAACGGAGGAGCGGAGGGCGGGCGGGGAGGCTCCCCTCCACCCGTTCTTCTTAGTTCCCGGCAGCGCTCCATTGAAATACCCTATAGATGCCTCCATAGAGACAATCAAGACGGTCTTATTGGCTGAGCGATAGCGAAGCCTATTACTCCAGTGATGATCAAAAAGTTTCGTGTGTGTATGTTTGTCTGTAATCACGATAACTCGAGAACGGGTTGAGGTAGGTACCTGAAATTTTTAGCGTAGCTTTGTAGCATAAAAAGCAAGAACTGTATTGATTTTGAGTCATCTAGCTTAAAAATGGAACTGTCAAAAAAATCAAAAACGAAAACCCCAAAACATTACTTCTAATTTTTACTTTTTTTTTACATCTTCGAAAGACGTAACTCGTGAAAGTAGAGCCCGTAGGGTCAAAATTTTGTCCGTTTGGCTCTATCTCGCACCGTTTAGTCGCCAGAGGGCGATATCCACACGAAAATGACCCTAAACCATTTTAATGTTGTTTCTCAGATATTTGACAGTCTCTGGTGGGGCAACTTGTCAAAATAAAGTCCTGGGGGTAGAATTTGTGTCTTTTGGAGCCAAAGGCCTATCTACGACTCTGCCTTTTGACCGACTCGGGTGTCAGCGCCGCAGGCCTAGGTAGATGTATGCCAGGCGCGTCGCAGCGTAACAGTATTTCGTGATATCTCGCGAAGCCTGTTACGCGAGATGTGGTCTGGCGTACATCTAACTAGTAGACGTCTACCGAAGAAGTCTATTAGACAACTTGCCGTCTAGCAGTAGATGTCTATTAAACATCTAAAAGACGTCTATTTTCTCTTAGGGTAAGTTCTTGATATCCTCTCCCTGCCCGTCACCGCTTCAGTAACTTTCCCAGATAAACTACTAAGCGCCGCGCAGCACACAGCTTGAGGGCTACACTACCTTTCACTGGAGGATGGTGACGTGCGACGATCGAAGAAAGCGCGGAGACAAATCCCTGGTGGTGGCGGGGTGATGCACAGAAGCGGCGAGCGGTCCGCAGAGATGCTGCCTCACGGCGGGACGACGAGCAACTGCCAGCGCCAGCCGCGTCGGGCCAGACGAGCGACGAGCCGCACGGGACGCTCGACGGAACAGGCCCGGGGGAAGGGGGGGGGGGTCAGCTCTACCGCTCCCGGGCCCCCCGGAACGACCAGACTTCACGGGACCACAGTGTGGTGTGGCTCCCCCCCACCCCCACCCTCCCCCCAACTTACCCTTTTCCTTATAAAAGTCAAAAAAGCATTCCGGTAAAGATGAAATGCAGAAGAATGCGGGGAGGAAGAAACCGGAAATCGCTATGCTTTAACATGGTGACTTCCACTTTCATCTTCCCCGCATTCTTCTGCATTTCATCTTCACCAGTATGCTTTAGTCAGCATCAGCATAGGCTATTCCGCTCGACGCGGTAAGAAGAACACAAGAATCACAAAAGACGAGGGTGGGGGTAGCGAGGCGGCTTCCCCACCCGCCCGCGCTCCCCGCGCCGCTCCCCCCACCCTCGTCTTTTGTGATTCTTGTGTTCTTCTTACCGCGTCGAGCGGAATAGCCTATTGGATATGTGTATACAAAGGTGCCCACCTTGGCGAAAATAGACCTTTTCGGCAGTGGTTGAGGTTAGAAACAATAAAGCATAGAGTACTCCGAGGCTCGGCTAGACCGGAAGGAGAAGAACAAAAATCGTCGGGCCGGTCGGGCGCGGGGAGGAGTGGGGTACTGCCCCCACCCTGCCCCGCTCCTCCCC
>NW_026267419.1:81036-81850 GCF_000697945.3 Frankliniella occidentalis | reverse complement strand
TAGACGGGTTGTTATGACCTCTTCTATACTTCAAGAATAGACCACAAGTTGCGAAGAAAAAATAATTGATCTACTCACCACTGTTTGGACTGAACCACTGGACCAACTGACCATGATTTTGGCCCCGGCATTTTTGGTACCTAGGGGAGTCAGTAAACCCCTCCTTGCTGGAGTACCAGTTTCCAAGGGAGTCACTAGACCCCTCCTCCTTACTGCTTGAGAACCACTTTTTGAAGGGGTTAACATAGCCAGTTGCAGCTGTAACGTAAGAAATTCAAAAGATCAGTAACAGTGCACACAACAAAAGTATTCTTTGAACTTAAAAGGCATCCCTATGTGTAATTACAGAGGTCGTTTCTTTAATTTGAGGGGTCTGAGGGGTTTGAAGTGGGATGAACCCAACACTCTCTTGGCACTGAAAAAATAAAATCATGTATCAGTATCAAAATTAGAAACCGTTGTAAAACTCTAATGTTCTCAACATTTAGTATCCAGAGTCCCCGTAAAATACTTACTTTTTATTTTCACAGTTGCCTTTACAGACTTTGCAGGCCAGAATACATTTCAGCAATTTTTTTTCTGCAGTTGCACCTCATTCTCTGTCACCAGATCTCTCGAACAACTTTCTCGATAAATATGCAAACAATTCCTCTTTGTTCTGGTCATTTTTTAGATAGTCTTCCCATGCTGGAGGCAATTTACCTAAAATGTAGAATGAAAACCGTTTAGGCGCTAGAGGGTCTTGTTTGACGAAAATAAGTTAAAAATTGCTGTAGTGAACAATTAAATGTAAAAGAAGGCCCAAAACCGCAAA
>NW_026267419.1:79216-80986 GCF_000697945.3 Frankliniella occidentalis | reverse complement strand
GGGGAGGAGTGGGGTACTGCCCCCACCCTGCCCCGCTCCTCCCCGCGCCCGACGATTTTTGTTCTTCCCCTTCCGGTCTAGCCGAGCCCTGGAGTACTCTATTCCGGTAAAGCTGAATGCAGAAGAATGCAGGGAACAAGAAAACGGAAGTCACCATGTTAAAGCATCGCGATTTCCGGTTTCTTCTTCCCCGCATTCTTCTGCTTTTCAGCTTTACCGGAATGCTATATTTAGAGGCTGCAACTTTTTTCTTTTACACTTTTTGAAATTTTCGACTTCGTAGTGCAACAACGGACGACTTGTTCCTTTGCGCTACGGAGTCAAAATTTACTATTAGGGTTCAGTGAAAATGTTGCAAGCAATGAAAGTTTTCACACCCTCTCCCCTCTCCTCCCCCCTCACCCTACCGTCGAAAAGATCTATAATCGGTGATTTTTATATAAAGCATTCCGGTAAAGCTGAAATGCAGAAGAATGCAGGGAACAAGAAAACGGAAGTCACCATGTTACAGCATAGCGATTTCCGTTTTCTTCTTCCCCGCATTCTTCTGCCTTTTCAGCTTTACCGGAAAGCTTTAACACCGCACAGTTCTACAAACGAGGTGCCGAACTGCAGTTCCCGGCACGGAAAAGGGTAAGTGAAATAACTTACGCTATAGGGTATTCCGCTACAACACAATCGGAACCTAAAGAAGAAAAGCATTACTACGCGATCTGTTTCCTCCTGAACGCTGATTGGTCAAAGATGGCGTGGCTGTGGCGGTCAGCCAATGAGCGCGCAGAGAGAAACAGATCGAGCAGTCATGCTTTTCTTCTTTAGGTTCCGGTTGGCTTGTAGCGGAATACCCTATTTCACTAACTACAGTAAATAGGGTATTCCGCTACAACACAGTCGGAACCCAAAGAAGAGAAGCATGACTACCCGATCTGTTTCCTCCTGAACGCTGATTGGCCAAAGATGGTGTGGCTGTGGCGGTCAGCCAATGAGCGCGCAGAGGGAAACAGATCGAGCAGTCATGCTTTTCTTCTTATGATTCCGGCAGGAATACCCAATAAACCCTATTCGGTCTCGACTCAAAGAGAAGAAAACAGGAATCCCGACCGGAACCAGTTACAAACTAGCTATGTGTACGCCAGACCACGTCTCGCGTAACAGGCTTCGCGACATCTCACGAAACACTGTTACGCTGCGACGCGCCTGGCGCACATATAGCTAGGCCTGCGGCGCTGACACCCGAGACGAGTTAATGGGAGGGTATTCGGGAACAGGGCCTTCCGGCCCCAAAATTTGACATACTCACAGTATTTGTCGGGAACTTATTACTCAAAAATTAAGGAGATGAAACATGGAACTTCTGATGTTTGATAACGGTTTTCATTTTTAAAGGTTCGAATTTTGATAGATTGTTATGAAAAAATCAACGTTTTAGTGATATTAGATAATCTAGGGACCCTTGAGCCTTAGGGATGGTGTGGTTCGACGTCAACTGTGTGGTTATAGTATAACTTCCTGCACAAGTTTTCAATATAAGGCCCTTTAAACGACATAATAGGCCATTTAGTCGTTTTCACCTTATTTTTGCCAAGAAATGCCTCCTAGCACCCAAACGGTACGAGATAGAGCAAAGCGGACAAAATTTTCGCTCAGAGGATTATACTTTCACGAGTTACCCCTGAAACAAGCAGGCCCGCCCTTCCGCCAAACGAAGTTGCCAGCTTCGCTTCGCTGCGCCGGCAACTCCGTTCGGCAGGGGCCGGGCCTGCTTGGCCT
>NW_026267419.1:77209-79166 GCF_000697945.3 Frankliniella occidentalis | reverse complement strand
ACACGAGGTCGTTTGCATAAGCCCGCTGGATAGCTTTTTCAAAGCAGAAGGGCGGGCTAAAAATCGGAAAGTAACGTCTTTGCCCGTACACGTACCTGTTGACGCCATTTTCCATTCATCTTTGACCCTCCGTCTGGTTCGGGTTGCGTGTTACTGTCCGCCCCGCTGGTGTTGTTCCGATCGTGTTGCCCGCTGTCTCCGTTTGCGTTGCATCATGTCTGTCTGCTCCTCTATCAATCGGTAAGTCAAATGCCCGTTAAAGTCTGGAAGATGTCTAGATAGTGGAAAAGTGAAGAGACCTTTTCGACAGTGGTTGAGCTTAGAAACAATCTGGAGGCTGCAACTTTTTTTCTTTTGAACTGTTTGAAGTTTTCTACTTCGTGGCGCAACAACGGACGACTTGTTCCTTTGCGCTACGGAGTCAAAATTTGCTATTAGGGTTCAGTAAAAATGTTGCAGGCAAT
Organism: Frankliniella occidentalis; assembly: GCF_000697945.3. Classification (NCBI taxonomy): domain Eukaryota; kingdom Metazoa; phylum Arthropoda; class Insecta; order Thysanoptera; family Thripidae; genus Frankliniella; species Frankliniella occidentalis. The sequence goes on along the minus strand of NW_026267419.1, from coordinate 78,702 downwards.
GAAAGTTTTCACCCCCTCTACCCCCTCCTCCCCCCTCACCCTACCGTCGAAAAGGGTTAGAAGCGCCCCGAAATTAAACGTCTCGCTCCTTCGCCTCCTCACTCGGGATTCAACGTCGAACCGACGTCGAAATGTCGAAAAGATGTTGATTTCGGGGACAAATAGACGTTTATTCGACTGTTTCGTCGCCGAATCAACATCGAATCGACGTTGAGATAAACTCATTTCTCACTGGGACCTGCCCTACCTCAATTACGAGCTAAATTCGCCTTTGTTTGTTGTATCGATCGAATAAAGTTGCTGGATCATACTGGCCTCTCTCTCTCTTATAGGCATGTTAAGAATTCTTTACATTTTTAATGCGCCTTGTTGCGTGTCATCTTTTGTGCATTACCCTTAGTTTTAGGACTGTTCTCTCTGCTGTTCCATGTGAAGATCTCAGGCTTGCCGAGGAAGCCGTGGACGACCCGCAGGCTCTTGCTGTCCCTCTCCCTGCTATCAACTTGTTCATCAATCTTGTTGATTATGGTGAGTGTTTTACCCTGTAGAGATTGGCTGTGAGAAGCAGTCGGTAGGCATTCGGCATTCTGTAATTCTCACTTTAAAAAACAAGCTTACTGGGAAATTTTCCATGATGTGTGTTGTAAACTTACAATTTTAAATTTGCAAGCATTTACATATTGAAAATTGATAGGCAAGCAGGAATGGGCTGTTGTCAAACATCCCGTGGGGAACACAACCGAGTAAATGAATGGTTATTTTGCTTTTATTCGCACGACATATTAACATTTAAATAACAACATATAACAAATAAACTTGTCATGAAGAGACGGTAATTTTGTCATTTTCCTCTTTGTTAAAGTGGTCCGTTGTTGTGTTAAAGATATTCCTAAAGATAACTCGTTCGACAGAATGGTGGAGCGTATCAGATCCCTCAACTCTCGGCCCAAAGTACGCCTGCATTTTTACGTCGTTTATGCATCTGCTGATCCAGCACCTGTGATGCCAACACCAGCACCTGTGATTCCAGCACCGGTCATGCCAGCTCCTACTGTGAGCGAAGCTGCTGCTACTGCGACTCCTGCTCCTGCCTCTGATGTAGAATGCACAATCTGCTTCGAACCCCAGGCCAATGTGAAGCTCCCCTGCAGCCACCCCTTCTGCGACACATGCATCAAGCCATGGCTGCTGGCTAGGAGGAAGTGTGGGGTTTCGTTCTGCCTCCAGCCAGCCAGGGCAAGGGATTTGACTCCGTTGTAGTCGATACCCTTTTCAGCTTAAGTACAGACAGCTGAACATATCTGTCATAGTGCAGTCGGTGTTGATCAACACTGTAAAAAAAATTAGAGGGAATTTTCCCCTCCCCGCGTGGCAACGCTCCTTTGCCAGCTAGTGTTCGGTAAATTTACAGACCCAAATAGCCAGGAAATCCCCGGCCCACTGGTGGAGAAATTTACAAGCCAATGTGGTTGGGAAAGGAGTCTTTCCAACCC
>NW_026267419.1:75119-77159 GCF_000697945.3 Frankliniella occidentalis | reverse complement strand
ATATTAGGAAGAGATAATTAAAATGACTGACTATAACATGAAAAAATAATACTGAAAATTAGTGGCACAGTCACACTACTTGCGGTCATACATGTTTTTGGAAGGTCTTGGCACCTGATTCCAGTCCCTCTCTGCACTCTTGTGTGGCATTTTAGGCATGAATCGTGATACATGTTCCAGACAATGTCACACTGCCGTGTCCCAACACGTGCACATATTTGCCTGGTGTTGCAGTCAAGATGGTTAACATAATCATCAAAAGTTTTCATTGTCTGCGATGGTTTCACAGAGTGGACAAGGACTGCACCGTCGAAGACGATACCATCTGCCTTGTTCGAAAATTTCCTACCTTCTAGAGATGTAAGATTTTCCAGGATAGGCAATAGCTTGGCCTTGTCACCATCACTAAAAGACCCCTCAAGGGTGAGAAATGGAGGAGCAAACTGGTTCTCGTATTCAAAAAATTCATCCAAGTTCGAAGCTCTTGCAGTGCTCACAATAAATAGTCTTGAAAACAACTGTACTTTTGCCTTAACCTGTTTAACTGTAGTTACCGGGGCACATTTTCTGGGTCCTGTGAAAATTGAAAACTTGCACTTCTTTAAAGGATCGTAGATTGATGTAGTCCTCTGTAGAATTCGCTCTTGCACAAACTCGCGGTACATTGCTCGGCCGCTCCCCAGCGAGGTGGAGAGCCTCCACGGCATTGTCCTCCATCACAGTTCTCGAATCGTCAATGACGATTAAAGAAGGGCTAGTCACGGAGTATGGGTTACATGGCATAAAACTATCCTCGAAAGCGGTGTAGAAGTCTGCAAACCTTGTCTGGTACGATTTTGTTTGCTCATGATGAACGTGCAGGTCCAGGGTTGTTAACGTTACTTTGAAAACGTAACGCGTTAAAAGTTACTTGTTACTTAAAATTTGTAACGATAACGCGTTACCGTTACCGCCCCAACGGAATTGTAACGCGTTATCGTTACATAACGTCCGTTACTTCGTTACTCGTTACATCATTTATAAATCAAAAAAAGGCATTGTTTTACGAATAAAACATGTTTATTAAAGCAAAGACTGTTAACAATAGGGTTAAACTGTACTATGGCTTCCAAAATTCGCCAAGCTCGAGGTAGCTCCTTCCTCTTTGTGAGGCTCTATACAATAGACCATTTCAATGTCGGTGATAAGAAGAAGAAAATAATAACCGAAACAGGAAACAGTTGCACTGATAAACTAAGTGTTCAACTGTTTGGCATTTGTAAGTGTGCAACTGCTAGTTGAATACTTGCAAGTGTGCAACTCCGTAGTCTTGAACTTGCAAGTGTTAAACTCGGTAGGTGTGCACTTGCAAGTGTGCAACTACTCCGTTGAACACTTCCTTAGATTGGACGCTTACTGTGTAGGAAGTGCTCAACCGAGGAGTTGCACACTTTCAAGTGCACACCTACCGAGTTTGACACTTGCAACTCTACGACTACGGAGTTGCACACTTGCATGTATTTAACTTACAGTTGCACACTTAGAAGTGTTGAGGAGTTGAACACTTAGTTTATCAGTGTGGGCGAGGGGCGAAGAGGGACGGAGGGTGGGGGCGCTTAGAAAGCAGTGCTTTTCCGGTTTTTTGATTCTTTTCTTCTTATCACCTAGGCTGAAATGGTCTATTGATGTTGATGTCACGCCTGAGGGTGTGAAAGGGCATAAGCGGGCAGTCGGAAAGGCTTCCGTCGCCTCCAGACGACAGACGGACGCGCGTCACCTTTCGCATCGCGGATGCGCTGCTCTCGGCAAGCATACCCCTTGCTCTCACTTACCGGTGCGTACGCCGATCAAAACAGCAGAGGCTGCGTATGGTCACTTGAGACGAAGCCCATAAGCTACCGCTGCAGCAGGAGGCGATAGCGGCCAAGCGCCCCAAAAGGGCGCCGCACATGGCAGGGGGACGGGGAAACAAGCAGGCCCGCCCTTCCGCCAAACGGAGTTGCCAGCTCCACTTCGCTGCGCCGGCAACTCCGTTCGGCAGGGGCCGGGCCTGCTTGGCCT
>NW_026267419.1:55612-65714 GCF_000697945.3 Frankliniella occidentalis | reverse complement strand
GGTAAATTCCCAACCCATGTACTGCAAATCCCGAACCTTTGTACATGAAATTTCCCCACCCAGTAGCTAGTAAAATTACTAATATTTTTTACAGTGAATAAAAAATATCAATGAGTACTAATAGATTTCCTTAACTAACAGTTCCTACACCTGCACCCAAAGAAGTTATACTATTAAAAACTAGGGACCTTGGTGTCTGTTTCAGCATTGAACCTTTTTCACATCAGCCTCAGCCCTGGTTAACCAGCGACCACTATTTGCTGTGTAATGTATGGGATTCCATATCTTGCCAACCTAAGGGTAGGGACATAGAGGAAAATTTGTTCGCTCAAAATTTCGATTGGTAGAATCGGAGCTCGGCAGACCATACATTTGAAATTGCAAAGTGTGGAGCAAGTGTTATGATTTAGAAATGAATTTCGTTTTATAAAAACAAATATGAAATTGTCATTGCTTGTGTTCATACAAATAAAATTCCAAGTTGGAAATATTTGTATTATATTTCAAATAAATATTTCAGTAGAGCAAGTCATAGCCATATTTTCTGTATACAAAGTTTAAGAAAAAATAATATATACTGTTCCTGTGGTAGTCCAATCCTTCATGCGTGCCGTCAGATGTTTGACGTGTGACTGAATCAACCTGTTGAGAAAATCAAACCAACATTATTATTACAGAGTGTATTGAGATCAGCTTTCACTTATTCTTGTCGATTTACAGCACCTCTTTAATTCGTACAAGCTCATGCTGGAGATGCATTAGAGTATAATCTAGATTCTGAAATAGACCACACAGGCCTACTGGAATGAATATTCAATTTTATTTACTAATAATAGAATACACGCTCAGAGGCATGAGGTATGAAACATCTTTGAAAAATAATCACTGCCACAATGCCAGGACTAAAAATAACTTCTCCTACGGCTGAGGTACCACTGCCTGATGGAGTGGGGAAAATAATGGGCACTCCAGGAGTATTAAAGCAAGTCTGTTTATATTTTAATTTCTGGGTAAAAATATGTTCGTCCCAACAACTGTTAAATTATATTTATATTAGTGATCTTCACATTACTGAACTTACCAGCAAAAGTATTAGACAGGTTCACTGAATATGGTGTAAAGAGTTGCATGTTGTTATTAACATCCAACAATGATGAAGGGTGAGCTGCAACAGATAGATGAAATAGAATCATGAGACAATTTATCTGTAAGTTGGTTTCGACATTTTGGTAGTTTGCAGTAAACAAGATAGCAGTAAAGGACAAAGGATGACTACTAAACACCCACCACCTTGGGTGCCAGGGTCAGGTAAAGCGTATTGTTTGAACTAAATAATTACCATGTGATGGGGGCGGAGATGGGGTAAGAATTGATCTCCTTGGTGTTGATAACAGAGGAGTTAAAGCTGTAGTCCTTGGCATTGGCAGTGAAACAGCATTTAATGTCCTAGGCTTGGCCAGTGGAATGTCTGCTCTTACGCGTGGATTTGGAAGTGGCGTTACAACTCCACTTTTAGGCATCTGAGTTGGAGCTGTCCTAGTCTGCAGTGTAGAAACTACTGGGCTATTTTCGATTGAAGTTGTTATTAAACCTGCCATAAAATGAAGATATAACATTTGAAAGATTTGGTAAAACTTTGAATTGTAACAAAATTTACAAAAGTTCTGTGAAAGATCAAACACTTACTATCTTAATCAGTGGGACACAAATAAGTGCCCCATTCCTTTGGTATTTTTCACATGCATTTCACATGGCAAATCAGCAGCAGATAAGGAACTAAATCTCTCCTTAGGTTGTCAATTGTCATTTTACAAAATGCAGAGTTGATAGTCTTGGTGAGAGCTGTAGGAAGACATATATATATAGATTAGTGAAATAAGCCATAAATGTGGTTGAAAAGGACATGAATGTAAGTAAAAATACATACTCATACTCAAATGTTTTGGTGTGCTCATTCCAGATTTCCCAGAAATGCTAGAACCTGCTCCATGCATTCCAGCTATGCTTGTGAGGCGCGTTTCCTCCCCAATGGACTTCTAGGCGGTTTGCTTGGTACGACCCATTACATGTTTGTATCATTTCTAACTTTTTTCAACGTTTACATACATTTCATCTGCACCAAGCTCTGTGCTGTAAAATAAAGACAATATTGGTAACAAATGTAGTTTAAAAGAAAACAAAAACTGACCCTCAATTAAAATAACTAGGTAGATGTACGCCAGACCACGTCTCGCGTAACAGGCTTCGCGATATCTCACGAAACACTGTTGCGCTGCGACGCGCCTGGCATACATCTACCTAGGCCTGCGGCGCTGACACTGGAGTCGGGTATCGCAAAAATTCATACAAAGATACGGGCCTCCGGCCCGTCAACTTCCCGTCAGTTCGACTAAGCATGCAGGGTTGTACATTTTTTCGCTTATTTTCGTCAAAAACTCCCTGTGGCGCCTAAATGGTTAAAGATAGAGCCAAACGGACGAAATTTTCGCCCAGAGGGCTCTACTTTGATGAGTTACCCCTTAGGAACATGTAAAAAATTATTAATTAAAAACGTTACTTGTGGGACGTGTGGTTTTTGATTTTTTAAAAATCCAATTTTTGAGCTAGAATGCTCTTCTTCGAACTTGATCTGTCTTTTTATGACACAAAACGACCTTGAAAATCCCAGTTATCGTGATGACAGACAGACAGACACACAGACGCGAAACTTTTTGAGCATCAGTGGAGTAATAGGCTTCGCTATCGCTCAGCCAATAATTTGGACATACCCTGTCTGGTTTGATTGCAAGCAATGGCCAGCTGTGATGGGGGTTGACTTGATAGTATGACAGCAATGTTGCTGTCTAAGTCTAAAGTTTGACAACCAATATTTGAAAATGCTAACTTTCTTCGTACTGGGTTGGTAATAGATCCGTCTGAAAGAAAGGTGTGGCATTAGCAATCAACAAAATTTATAATGCATGAATATAAAATTACATTCTATACCTTTTTTCATTATACACAGCAACACCACTTACTGCAAGTATTCTTTTCGCACGTGAGCACAGTGATTCAGGTGACAAATTTAGTGGCATAACAATGTTACTATCAGTATGCCGGCTTTTAAATTCAAGAGGTCCAAAACGGTTTGGTGATAAAGTAGAATTAAGTAAAATATACTGCAGGTGATTCCTGTAATAAAACACATCATGTCAACTAAAATTAGAATTGGTGCATAGTAAAAGCAATACTCTAACAAAGAAATTAAAAATGTACTTGATTCATACCATTGTCTATTGCACATGTACCTTTCAGCATTAATAAGAAGTGTGAAGTCAAGGTGAGATCAAAACTAAGTTGAAATTCATCTCCATATCTACCTACACCACCCTAGAAGAAACAATCAGAATGAGAAAAAAAAAATCCCTTTCTCACTAATATTGACAGAAAAAGGGAAACAGAAAAAAAATACAAGTTAATTCTAGATTTTAGCTTAAACATTAGAAAACTAGGCATGAGAAGTGTGAGACAGACGTTTTGAAAAAATGACAGATTAGATTGAAAAATTGGCCATACTACTACAAGAGAGCCCATTTACCTCAGAACTGTTTCCGCCTCCCTCTGCCTCCCAAAGATCTCTGTTCAACCCGGCTTCTCCAATGTTAACTCCAATTCCATTTCCCTCCCCCTGAAATAAAAGAGAGAGACAAGCATAAGAGACACTTCAAGAACACAAACTCACACATCCTACACAGTAGAGTGAGATTTTAAGATACCCAGTACTACTCTATGTAGTGTTCAAACCACAGACACGATAAGTAATCGATAGAAATCATTATATGTACTACCTAAAAACGGGTCAGTGACAAGGAAAATCTAGTGTTCGCTTTGATGGAGTTCTGCAGTCACAAGATAATATCAGGTGTCAAGTTTTGTTGTTTTCTTCAATGCACTTTTTAAATACTAAATAAGTACTAATAGACTTTCCCAGAATATTTCTTTTTTGATCTTAGAACAATATGGTAGGGGGATAATGACTGAGCTGCTATTTAAAATTGGTTCACATACAAAAACAAAACTACAAATTTTCCAAACTGTGTTATCATACACAGGGTAGAAGAAAATTAATTAATTTCAGTGGATTAACTACCTCAGAATGGTCATCTCTCTCTATCTCTAGTAAGTTTGGGTTGAGAATGGCTCGTCCACGTTGATCTTCCCTGCCATTTTCCTCCCCCTAAAAAATATAGAATGCGACAGGTAAGATACAGATAGAATACACAAGTGATGAATACTCATCACACCATTAAGAGTTCCAAAGTCAAAAGACAATTTCAGGTGAGAACCTTCTCTATGCTTGGAAGTCAAATTTTGGAAATTATACCTCATTGCAGTATGACAAAATGCTGAGGTTTGTCCTTTATGTATCTTATAAGGGACAATAACCCTGACCCTTCCATTAAAATATTAATCTGAATAAAGCACTCCAATAAAGACTCCACAAAACTTACATGTAAATAAAGAACTGATGTTAAAGACTGTGCGGTAAGTGTGCAAGAAAATAGTTGGTTCTCTCTCTCTCTCTCTCTCTCTCTCTGACTCTGATGGTTCTGGGTTGAGAATGGCTCGTACACGTTCATCATCAGTGCTGTTTTCCTCCACCTGGAAAACATAGAAAGTGACAGAGTAAGAGACACACTGTAAAAAATTTTGAGAGAATTTTACTATAAAAAGTCTTGGAATACTAGTTGCCAAGAGATTTTATGGTAAAATTACTACAACTTGTAATTTTACAAGATTTGGTAAATATTATTACAAGTATACACTAGTAAAATTTTTACAAGTAAAGTATGGTAAATTTTAGACATGAAAAGTTTGGTAATTTTACATGAAATGTCTGGTATTTTAACCAGACTTCTTTGTAAACTTTTACGAGTCATCTGCGGGTGAGTTTGCAAATGTTTGGTTAAACTGGTATGCAGGCTAATGATGGTATTGGTGGTAACAAATGAGACAAAAGTTAAGCAACTAAACAACAGATTTATTTTCTTTCATGACCACACACTTATTTACAATAACAATCAAGTTTTATTACTGCCACTGCAGTCTTCATGCAAACATTGAAACGGTGAGCCGTAAAGTTAGTGCGACATACATCTATTTCCTAATCATAAAGGCATTTCTTCAGAGTAGCTTTGCTTTTAGTTCAAGCAATATGCCCTGTGGTATAAATAAGAAAGAAGTGCTTTAGTACTTGAGAATTTGAACAGTAATAAATTAAAAACAATCATATATATTTTTGAACCTAAACATACCATTTTAACTCAGATGAAATAATGCAAGTGCTGAGACGGCGGTCCAGCCTGACAACATCGTAGTCAACGAGGCAGCGGTCCAGCCTGACATCGTGGTCGAGCAGCGCAAGGAGGTTATGGACAAGAGTCTGGACAAGGCCCCACCAGCCCTCCCCAAATTCCGGTTCACCTTCGAAATGGGTAAGTTTGCTTCATTCTCTAAATGTAGACACCCCGGCAGACCAGTCCCCATTGTGCTAATTCAAGGGTTCCATTGCAATCACAATAGGGCCAAGCCTGCTGGAGTGTCTTCATGTAGTGAATGAACTTCCATCATTTAAGCCCAGATAGCCCTGCCCACCATGATTTTTGTCGCTTTATTTCTTTCGATTCAATGTAGACATGTTTCAGTGTCATTATATTGGTTTACAATCTCTAGAGATAGAAATTTGTCACTGACATTTGTGGAAGTCTCCAGTAAATATTTATCTTCACTACTAGAAATGAGTGCACATGAAGTCACTTCTGACAGTCGAGTCAACTAAATTACAACCACTGACCTCACATGATGTCATCGCAATGATTGAATTAGTATCAGTGAAGCCTGTGAAGGTGTAAGCAACCTTATCATTTTGATTGAAACTGATTAGCTTCAGCTTCACTGGCTTCACCAGAGAGAAATTGACCATTACAATGGCATTAATTAAGGTCATCGGTTTCAATTAAGACACCACTAATATCAGAAGCGACGTCATGTGCATCTAGTCACTGACAGTCAAGAAGACTAAATATTTACTGGAGGCTTTCATAAATGCCATTGTGACAAACTTCTATTGATCTTAGGGATGTGACCAACACATTCTCATTCTACACGATTTGTGTTCCTACAGAAATGCCTGACGGGTCTAGCAGTGCCAACCACCAGCAGTGCCCCGCCTTCCTCCTCCCGATGAGTAAGTTTTACTGTGATTTTCCTAGCCCTTGACTGACGTTTATTGACAACACATTGCAAATTTTCATTATTGTTCCTCCAGTTTCAGCGTTTTACACTGGCGCCCGCAATCAAGCTCGACTTGAAGCTCCTAACAGAGTTATCAGAGACTACCAGGCTCAAGTCGAGGAACACCCATCTTTCGTTCTCGAGGAAGAGCCAGCTTTTGTTCATGAGGAATCTTCCGCCACTGTTCATGAGGAATCTTCCGCCACTGTTCATGAGGAATCTTCCGCCACTGTTCATGTTCATGAGGAATCTTCCGCCACTGTTCATGAGGAATCTTCCGCCACTGTTCATGAGGAATCTTCCGCCACTGTTCACGAGGAACCTGCTGATGTGGTCGACCTCACTCTTGACCAGGACATTGACTGGAGCTTCATCCGAGGTATGTAAATTTCTCTTCAACTTGGTGAAATACCATATTCAAAGTTATTGTGCTGCTCTTTTGTCAATTAGGGAATGTGACATTAATCTTTTTGCTTCAGATGACGACGAGGACGTCCAGGACGAGGACCTTGACGACCCGGACGACGAGGTCTTCCAGCCGACACGGCCAGTGCCTCTCCCGCTGCCAAGACAGCAGCCTAAGCGGCGTTCTCTGTCGCTTCATCGGGGACAGACATGCTGCGGGCCGGTCGAGGCCAAGGCTCCGCGGCTCTCTGCTGCATCAGCATCATCGTCCACCTCAACAGTTCACCCACCCGATTCAAAACTACGCACAGCCTTTGCTGGCTGCAGCGCAAGAACTGCCTTTAGAAGGCAGGGTGGGAGTGGTGTTCCGGGCTGCGGCCGAGCGCGCCCTGGAAGCTCAGCGCCGTGCGGACGCCTCTATCTTCTTCCCTCCCCGCCCAGCCGCTGCAGCTGCTGCTGGTCGCCCTGAAGCTGCTGCTGGTCGCCCTGAAGTTGCTGCTGCTGTTGCTCGCCCTGAAGCTGCTGCTGTTGCTCGCCCTGAAGCTGCTGCTGTTGCTCGCCCTGAAGCTGCTGCTGCTCGCCCGCCCGCTGCAGCTGCTGCTGCGTACTCAGTTCAGTGGCCAGCACGGCAAGTAAGTGTATGTGCATATGTTATCTTTCAGTTCTCAATTTTAGTATTTCTTATTTGTAATTTCTAATTTCTTCTGATTTATAGGTTGCTACAGAAGCTTCTGGAGCAGTTGTTGCACCAGCACCTCCAGGACCAGAAGATCCTCAGCCAGGACCATCAGCAGCCGCTGACGAAGACGGGGTCTGCTCGATATGCATGGACAGAAGAGTAACCCAAATGCTGCCTTGCCGTCACTGCTTCTGCCTCCAGTGCTTGGTGGCACTCAAGAAAGAAAGCAAGACCTTCAAGTGTGGCAAGTGCCGCAAGGGTTTCAGGAAGTGGCACCCCCTGTACTTGTAAATTTTGTAATTGGCACAGGTAGGAACTTTTCGCGTTGTGGGGAAAAAACCAGAACTGTCTGAGCAGTTTACGGTGCTCCTACAATGTCTTCACTTTGGCTTACAGTTACTCATATGTAAGACGCTTTTGAGTCCTGTTAACAGTCCTCACTGTTGGTATTGTGGATTCATTTTAGTGATTCGTTTAAAGTGGACGGTGCTTCTGTGCTTATCCAGGCTTTCCATTTTAAATAAATAGACAAGTAAACTGAATCCACAATACTAACAGAGCGTCCTGTTCACATGAAATCTTTATAGTGTCTTATATTTGAGTAACAACTGTATGCCAAGTGAAGAGCACCGTAAACTGCTCCGACAGTTTTGCTGGTTCTTTCCCAGCACACGCAAAGTTCCAACCTCTGGTAATTGAGTTAGTCTCAGACTAATCTTTAGTCATTCCCTGTTCTAAGTCACTTCATCAGGTGCATACATGAGGCTGTTTTATTTAGATGACGGATTTACTCTTGTGAAGACTGGTGATAAAGATTCAACAATAGTCAACTGCTTTGAATAAGCACCGTACTTTATGCACCAAAGCAGTTGACTACTCCCGGATCTTTATCCTCAGTCTTCACACGACTAAATCCACCTTTATTTCTTAGTGAAATAAGTGTTGTAACTTTCTATTTTATTTTAATGCATTTTGTTGCATTTTCTAAATCATTTTAATGTGCAATTTTTATCCTATCAAGCATTAATAAATGACTTCCATTTAATGTTTGACTTTTCCTTTACGAATCAAGATGGGGTATCAGGAATAATAAACCAAGCGTAATACATGTAGTTCCATTCCAAAGTTTAATGCGTAATGAACAGATGCTTACTGAATGATCAAGTTCAGGAACTCGGGAATCAAGACGGTATTCTCCAACACTTCAGCACAATTGGGTCACGTAACCATTTTTCCTAATGTGAAAAGCAATCCAGTATTCACGTCATGGAATTAAACTGCTTTGCTGCACAAGCTTTTAGAAGTTCCTTAGGAGAAGATCATTGTAAAATTTAAACACATTTGTGTTTGGACTGCATCATTGTGCTCCATAGGATACTTAGGTTGTAGAAATGAGAAGTACACATAGTTCAAACAAATCTTTATTGTATTCAAAACACACATCATACAGTAATTCTTCTCTTCACAATGGGATCTTCAATCGAAAACCATTGTAGTCTATAATCCACTTCGTAACAGCAGTCTGACTTCACGCTCGCCTCTCTGAAACTGTATTAGCTTTTATTACAACAATTTACATAGAGTGAAATAACTCTGCCAAACTCTCTTTTTTCTATTTTATTTACTAGAATGAGACCAATTCAATGAGGTTTCAAAAAATATAGCTGGGCTTTGAGAAAGCACAAGGCTAGGGTAGGACTAAGACACTAAGCTGAGAGAAATGCTATGAAGAGTTAAACAAGGAAACAATGGCATCTGAGTATTTATGCATGGCTGCTAACAGAAAAAGGAAATTGTAGCAAGGTTCACAAACTATTTCTCAGATAAAAGGGCTTGCTTTTAAGATTTCTTTTCGTTTCACAGTATTTTCTCTTTATTTTCATGTCTTTGTGTGTTCAATAAAGGTTCGCAATCATATCAAATCAGTGTCACATGAACAGAAAGATTTATGAGCAGTTTCTGTGTGACATTGCTGCATTATTACTCACTTTAACTCTACACAGAAGCATTTCAAAGCTCAACCTTTTAAGAGTATTTGAAATGGCTTGTCATATAGCTACTAATGTTGGTTTAGAAAACATGGGGAGCAAAGGGAGTATACCTTCTCGATGTAAGGAGTTTAGAGAGCATAGGAGTGCACTTTCAAACCAACTGCATGTTATTTGATCAACAGTGCTTCCATCTGTTTTCAGAATTGTGATAGTCATATGGATACGAGAATATATGGGAGGTACTCTTTATTATATGCTGGTCAATACAAGGGGACAATACAACACTTCTCTGTATACGTTAACTCTAATCAAGAATCCTCTGATCACTGCGCGTTCTGTCGTTGGCTGCCTTACACCTGAAACTACAGAACATAGTTAAATAAAGGTGACAAAATACAGACATAGCATTCATTAACAACTAAAAACATACCATCATTTTATCCTGCTCCGCACACTCATTGAACGACTCCACCTTCAAACCATACAAGAGCCCTTGGGAGGTTAGGACGCGCGCTGTTATGGTTCCCCAGGTTGACATATTTAAAGCAAAACGAACGGCAACGCGATCCGCGCAATGCTTTTGATGCTTTTAGACTGTTTTATTGGCTGAGCGATTAGCGAAGCCCATTACTCCACTGGCCGAAAAAGTTTCATTCTGTTTGTTTGTTTGTGTGTTTGTGTGTCTGTCTGTCCGCACGATAACTCGAGAAGGAATTGAGATAGCGATCTGGGAATTTCAGGGTCGTTTTGTATC
>NW_026267419.1:53714-54727 GCF_000697945.3 Frankliniella occidentalis | reverse complement strand
AAATCCAATTTTTGAGCTAGAGTGCTCATCTTCGAACTCGATCTGTCTTTTTATGATACAAAACGACCCTGAAAATCCCAGGTCCCTAGCTCAATTAGTTCTCGAGTTATCGTGATGACAGACAGACACACACACAGACAGACAGACAGACATGAAACTTTTTGATCATCACTGGAGTAATAGGCTTCGCTTTCGCTCAGCCAACAACTAGATAGAGAGAGTATCGATGTATCGCAGACTGAGTCGAGAGTCTCCGAACCCGGGCCGAGCCCGCCGAGCCGAGCCGAACAGACCCGAGAGTCGTGGCGCACCTTAGCCGCTCGACAGTGTGGCGCGAACCAAGACTTATTTGAATAAACTAAGTTAATTTACTTAAGTCAGTGAAATAGCATAAGTTATTTCACTTACCCTTTTCCAGGCCCGGAACTGCAGTTGGGCACCTCATTTGCCCTCGTGATGGTATCTGTACCTGTTTTAGCTCTTATTTCAACAACTGCCACCAAATGAAATAACATAATGTTCTTAACTACTTTACTTATTTTATTTACTAAAATAGATAAATTAGGTTCGGACAATCGAGCTTCGGACAATCGGAGCCGCCTCGTGAGGCAGTGTGAGTTGAAGCAAGTTCAAGCTTTAATTATCTGATGAACCATGCTAAATATTTCTGTCTACCGAGATGGGGCGGAAACTCTGCTAAAATACCAGACCTCAATGAAGAAGAATGGTTCGATTTGCTTTCCAAAGCCTTTGACGTAACATCTATTCCATTCCCAGAGTCTCTCAAACAAGAAATGCTGTGTTACCAAACGGATAATCTCAAAGAGACACTCATCTCTATGATTAAACAATAAAAAAAGTGTGCAAATAAAATCAATGTGAAAATCAAATAAAAACAAATAAAAGCTTTAAAACCAATAAAAATTAATAATGAATGTGTTTTGACCAAAACCAATCACATTTCTTTTGAATATCAATATGAATAGTACTTCCGAGTTGTTGTTTCCAAAATC
>NW_026267419.1:53314-53664 GCF_000697945.3 Frankliniella occidentalis | reverse complement strand
ATCCCATATTTTCCCGAGGTGTTCCCAGACGGCCTAGCTACGTTCCAGCGTGGTCGCCGGATTTTGTTCCACCAAGGTTACGGAGCTGCAGCCCTCTGAAAACGGCCCAGAGCGCGGTACCCGAGGCACGACCGTAAAATGGACCAAAAAGTAACCATCCAGAAATGCGTTATTAGACCCGGGGAACAACATATCAAAAGATGGCGGGACACTTTTTCGGAAAGTCTTGGCCACTTAGGCCTACGCCCTGGGCCGAATTTGGAGGGCGGGACATTTTTATCCTTGCTGGAACGAAATCCCATATTTTCCAGAGGTGTTCCCAGACGGCCTAGCTACCATCCAGCGTGGTC
>NW_026267419.1:51379-52087 GCF_000697945.3 Frankliniella occidentalis | reverse complement strand
CCCGCCGCGAGCAGCACCAAAACCGCTGTCGCTGCCATGGTGTGTCTTAAAGTACGCCTCGAGAGTGGCGGCGCCGGTCTGGAGCTGCCGCGAGTACATAGTTCCGAATGTTGTAGTGGTGCAACTCGACTTACTTTGTGTTGATGGGGGTTTCGACTTTCCATTTTGACAATAACCTTGATTAATTTCTTTACACACAATTTTTAATCTCGTTTTGAAGTTGGTGACGGGGGAGAAACGAAAACTCAGGGACAGACTTTAGATCATCATAACTCCGGTGTCGTTTGAGTTTTTCGACCCAACTTTTTTGCAAATACTTCTTTGAAGGGTTCTCTGTCGAAGTGTTACCACCGATTCAGTCTGTTTGTTCCTAGTTGTATCAAATATTGTATTGTGTGTTGAAAACTGGAGCTAGGGACAGGTGATTTTGGAAGTTTTGGGGGTCTTAAACGACCCGTCACCACCAGTGTGTGCACTATTCAATTTTTTTTCTGCCGAACTTGTTGGTGTTGATCCATTTATTAAGGAAAACACCCGCCCGGCTATTTGGTGCAGTGCAGAAGTGAGAAAACATCCAGGGACACGAATCGGCAAGTTTTTTGAGAATCACTCATAAACAGGCACACTTATGACCATAAAAGTCAGGTAATGAGGTTAAAATCACCATCAAATGCTATTTCTATACAAAGTCCACGTCCATCCCCTCCT
>NW_026267419.1:49982-51329 GCF_000697945.3 Frankliniella occidentalis | reverse complement strand
GTTACGGAGCTGCAGCCCTCTGAAAACGGCTCAGAGCGCGAAAAGTCTTGGCCACTTACGCCCTGGGCCGACTTTGGAGGGCGGGACATTTTTATTCTTGCTGGAACAAAATCCCCTATATTCCGAGGTGTTCAAAGACGGCCAAGCTACCATCCAGCGTGGTCGCCGGATTTTGTTCCACCAAGGTTACGAAGCTGCAGCCCTCTGAAAACGGCTCAGAGCGCGGTACCCGAGGCACGACCGAAAAATGGACCAAAAGTTAGCCATCCAGAAATGCGTAGTTGGACCTGGGGAACAACATATCAGAAGATGGCGGGACACTTTTTCGGAAAGTCTTGGCCACTTACGCTCTGAGCCGACTTTGGAGGGCGGGACATTTTTATCCTTGCTGGAACAAAATCCCATGTTTTCCCGAGGTGTTCCCAGACGGCCTAGCTACCACCTAGCGTGGTCGCCGGATTTTGTTCCACCAAGGTTACGAAGCTGCGGCCCTCTGAAAACGGCTCAGAGCGTGGTACCCGAGGCACGACCGAAAAATGGACCAAAAATTAACCATTCAGAAATGCGTAATTGGACCTGAGGAACAACATATCAAAAGATGGCGGGACACTTTTGCGGAAAGTCCGCCTTCAGCTGCACGACGACGAGCACCTCTGCACCAGCCAGCTTGACGCTCTCCATCGCCTCAGCTGCTGGCCCTGCTTCTGCTTTTGGCCTGCACTTGACTGTTGGACGCCACGCTACGCCACGCCACGCCGCGTCTCCGTTCAAATGACGTCACTCCACTAAGTAGGCTCACTATCGAGAACCGCTGTTTAACTTTACTACTGTTGCGCTACAGTGTGCTCAGAATATTCTAGAAACTACTATTGGTATTCAAATCTGGAAATATAGATAGATAACATTACTGTACCAACGGTTCTACTACTCTCCCGTTGTATTCTCTTTAAAGACCCCAAACACACCTTCACATCCTGTGAAAGTTATGTGGGCCTAGACATTTGCAAAGTGTGCACACTTCGTGATGAGTTTCCATTTCTAATTTATGCTTATTTACCACCTCAATTCGTTCTGGCTAAATCAGGTCTATTTATATTGGTGTTATCAGATGATGATACAGTTGAAAGGACGAGTTTTCTCGGAAAAAGGTGGCTTTTTTGATACAGTACTGAGAGGCCACCTCTCACCCACACCACCACGGTATGAAAAATTTAGCGAGCGTTAAAATAATATTTTCTGGCAAAATATTATTTTTGAACTTTTTACACGATAACGTTTCTGGGTGGAGTACCGTGCTCGAGCGTCTGCAGGACCACAACAAGAGCCAACGAGTAGTTGGTGACACAA
>NW_026267419.1:47242-49932 GCF_000697945.3 Frankliniella occidentalis | reverse complement strand
CTCATGTGAAATTAATTGTGGTGTTTGGCCGCTATTCAACTTCGGAAAAGTTTCAGAATTACAACTCCAGAGGTGTTGGCCTATCTCAACAAGCAGTGTCACCTTAAAATAAGTGAGATGAATTGAAATCCAAAGCAAATGGTGGTTTAGAATGTTACCCTACCATAAGATTTAGTCAAAGTATTAAAATTTGTGTAAGTCACTCAAAAACCCAACTTTTCAAGTTGAAATCCACAGCAAGTAGTATTTCCCTACATTCTCCAAGTGTGTGCCCTGCTTTTAAGCCCATATTAATCAATTCAAGAATTTAAGTTACCCCAGATCTCATATCAGACTTGGCCCCGTTTCTTCAACTTCAATAATGTTCGACATCAACATGTCAGCTTGAGCATGCCAACGGCAAAGTGCACCAGCATTAAAAATTGGATTGAAAGGTCATGATAAGAGAGACACAAGTTACAAATATATAAATTTATTAATAAAAATCAGTCTTCCCCATTGGGGCGGGGTATTAGTTAAATTATATGGAAATCACATGCCCATCTGGGCGGGGTAATAGAAACAAAAAAAATCATATGGGCGATGGCAACTCCCTACTTCTTGGGAGCTGGGTTCTGTACAGAAGAAAAGCTAGAGTTAGTCAAAGTCAAAGGGTTGGGAAAGGGAAGGGGAGAGGACTTGCACACTTACAGCCGGGCGGGTGCGGCGTCGCCGTGTAGGGTCCTCCGGGACCTCGGCGTCAACCTGGGGGACGTCGGCTTGCTGGGCAGGGGCTGCAGCGGGGGCGGCGAAGTGAGCCTCCGCCATCCTCGGTGCTATCTCGGCCAATGCGGCCGCCAGACCGCGGGGCGCGGGGACGGGCCGGCGGGGCGTGGGGATGGGGCGACGGGGGCGGGCCTCCGGCCTTACGACGACGACCTACAACAAAAAGACCAAGTTAGAAGTCACATCAAACGAAAGAAAAGCACGAGGACGAAGTAGTACTCACCGGGCGCTCCGCGGCCTCCCTCACCGCCTCCGTGGCCTCCTTGGCCTCTTGCTTGGCGGCGCGCCGCGCTGCCGCTTCGGCCCGCCTGACGGCCTCCCTCATCGCCGCCGCGCTGATGAGGGGCTTGGGCTCGGGGACGGCGGGGTCGTGGGTGGCTCTGGCGGGGCGGGCGGTGACGGCCTGCCTCAGCCCCGGGCCGTGCCACTGGCGGTCGCCCTCAGCCCCGAGGCGGCTATGAACCGGCTGTAACGAAAAGAGTTAGACAGTGCTAAATACATCACGCTGGAGGAGACGCTGAGAGACTTACACCGCGCTGAGGTGGTGAAATGTAGCGGCGACCCCGATAGGAGCCGCGTCCGCGCCCGCGCCCGCGCGCAGCCGTGGTCGTGGTGGGGTCTTCCTCTTCACGTACTCCGAGCCGCTCGTGTACAGGCTGAACAGACAAACAGAGGTTAAGGCGACATCCAACTTGCAACGGCACTGAGCTAAAAACGAGGGTACTTACGATGCGGGGTTGGGGGTGTACAATAGCCACCCTCGAGGCGAAGGTGCGTCCCGCCTCCTTGGCCATTTCATCCTCTGCCTCTGTAGGGCGTGATGAAGGACCCGCAGCCCAATCTGAGGGCGGGGTCGGGACTTCGCTTGGGCTAGGGGGCCTCGCGCCCATCAAGCGCAAGTTGACACGCTGAAAAGATAGAAATTCGATAGAGATCCACATGCGGCAAGGTTAGGAAAGGGGCTCTCGCGGTTATTTTGAAAAGCGCGGCGAACTCAATCACAGCGAACTTGTGAATCAAAGAGTTCAAGAATGCATGGCGGAGGGGCACTCGCGGTAGCAACAGGTTAGGAGTCCGACACCTCTCGGGTCTCACAGGGATTTCACTCACACGAATTCCACACACTATAGTACTCACCACTTGCTCCTCCTCGGAAGAGGAGTCGGTGAAGTCTAGTCTTAAAACCTCTTCCTCTGATGACATTCTGCTTTCACAAACACTACACACGGACTTGACACACTGTCGCACACTGTCACGTCTGGAGCTACCGAACGTCTGGCGATCTGGTCCTTCCTTGCCCCGGACCTACTCAACCGACCCGCCCTCGGCTCGACCAATCAGAGCGCAGCACAATTTCAAATCGGCGACGGCACTGACAGGTGTCAATATTCACGTTTATTTCGCGTTTTAACCCTTTGGTGATGTCGCGCGATACGGCGGAAGGCGTGTCCATATTTATTCTTCCTTCTTTCAACTCGCACCGCTTTATTTGATGCATTAAATCACTTTTATTCAGCTTTAACGAGGCCCGGGGTCGGCGGCGCCATTCGAACGGCGGGCACTCATTGGCTGATCGGCGCGGCACCGTCGGAGACGTTTTTCGAAGTCTTTGTGATGTGTTGAAGAGAAATTAGAGTTGGACATGTATTTTAAACGTGTTCAAACCTGTCTGTGACTTCCAACCTCTGTATAAACTGTGTTTTCAATGTATGGCGTTTTGGGTTGGAGGCTTTGGCGGGAACCCGGCCGGTGGTCCATCAGCTGACCCGGGCATGCGCACAACACTTTGGCATTCCCTATTGTAGTTCCACAACCCACCACCAGAGGCGCACATTTGAATTTGGGCGCGGAGGACCCAGCCCGTGACAATAAGGTACCAGATGTTTGCTGACCTGCACTCACGCCCCTCGGAGACCCCGCCGGTG
>NW_026267419.1:36223-40187 GCF_000697945.3 Frankliniella occidentalis | reverse complement strand
AGTTCGTATTACAAATCCATCTATGATGACTCCGACGGTAAATGTTTAATAGTGGTGACCTGTGTGTACCATACGAATGAGTCAACTGTTGTTCGTATTATGAACCTTTATCTTCGTATACTACGAACAAGGGTATTCGTATTATGGCTGCTCCAGATCCTTCGTATCTTACAAACTGAAAGCTTCATAATACGAAGACCTCTCTTCGTAAGAAACTAAGAGTGAAAGTTATTTGCACAATAACTGTTAAAATTCACGTATGTTCAGAGAAAATTACTTTTTGAACTTTTTTTTGGTAGTTTACGTATCCACATGGCAATTTAAATATCCACATGGTAAATTTACATTTCACATGATGTCGAAAATTGCTGGGTGCTTCGGGAGATGCCAGTTACACATCCAAATGGTAATTTTAGGAAGCACTGGATTGGTGTTTACATGCCATAGGATTCCTGACACGCGACAGACTATCGAATGCAAGAGCGAGTCGTGGGTCTTAGATGAAAGTCTGTGTCGTCCATTTAGTCACCGTTGATAGCAAAGACAATCTATAGATGTAAACAGACATCGTTCCTTTGAGACGACATCATCTATCGGCGCGTCCCCTCTCAAAGGTAGCCGATGTGTGAGGGGTAGCGTGCGCGCTCCCGAGCTCGGAGGTTACGGGTTCTACTCCCATCAGGTCTTACAGATATTTCGGTATATCGGCAGGCACCAGCCGCTCTTAGCAGTTGAGAGGGGAACGCCAACAGGTTGGGAACCTGCATATCGTCATTTTTTTCTTCTTACTAACTGATCTTCTACTTTTGCACGTGCAAATTCACCATGTGGATAGGGACATGCGGTCTTACCTATCCACAATTAAAATTACCACTTGGATACGCAAACGTCTAGAATTTATACAAGTGGAAGATTACCATGTGAATACGCAAAACATTTTCCCCTATCCATGTGCATGGAAATGTCCCATGCTATGGATAGCGAAATTAGTCAGTAATTGGACCGGGAAATTTACTCATTGCGGTCGGTGAAAGGGGCGTTTACTCATCCACCTGCGCAATTTTGCCCTGAAAATTTCTTACAGCCGCAGTCTACGATGAACGGATTGTTTTGGCGTGGGTCACCCAGCCCTGACTGGGCCAGACCGGCCCATGGATAGAATAGCCGGGCCGCCGGGCCACTGAAATGTTCGCGCGGGCCGTACCTGCCCAGCCTGGGTCCTGTTGTAGCAAGCAAGCGAGGCCTTCAAATATTCGCGCGAGGCGCACAGATCAGCGGCGACAGGAAGTGCAAACAGATGCATGTCACCCTTCCAGCGGTCGCGCCGCCGATCGCCTCGCGGGGAAGGGTCTCAGGCCCTCGGCTCGCGGCTCGGCTCGTTAGTCGCCCCGCTAGCAGTAAGTGTTGAGGTACCATTTTATATATACAGTTCAGTTTAATACACTTCAATAATCAACCCAACAACTTGAGTAATATCCTGTCCAAACCCAAGATACCTAACATTACAACATCTGGTGCATCAGCCGGACGATCCCTTAGCTTGTCCCGTGGCAATAATTTATTTTTAACCACCGAAAAATTGTATTTTTTTTTCTTTGAATTTTGAGTTTGCGTCTCAATGCTGCCATGTGCTTTTGTTGATTGGTACTTGTTAACTTTTCCTCTGTGTTCCTACTATTGATTTCATTTCCATGTGTTCTGTAAGAGTTTCCGATTATTTCTAGATGCTATTTTTGACGATTAATTAAAAATTCCAAGATGGCGCCGAACACATTGTGATCGCCGCTATGGTTGGCACCTATGTTTCGGAAATGCACGTACCGGAAAAGATGCGTTGACCGGATGTTTATTTCTTTTCATGGGCGCAACCATCTTGAGGGGAAGTCATGTAACAGAGAAAAGTTCATGGGCGCGGCCATCTTGTCCTAGCAGAAGATTGCTGGGCTTAGGTGCTGGAGATGGTCATGCCTTAAGCAATATTGTGCCTTGTTGCTGTGTACGCAACAAAAGGTTTCATTCATTAAATTATAAAAAGTTGTTTAAAATCTCACGACTTATTGTATTTTGAAAAGAATTTTGAGAATCAGGATGGTGAATAATTCGTCTTGTTGAATATTTGTGTACGCCTCGGGAGCAATTTATTTTAAGAGTCATCTTAGGTACCGATTAATGGATAATGATAATGGGAATAAAATGTTATTAATGCGAGTATGCTGAGAAATGATGAATAATGAAGGGTTGATTTTAGGGGTTGATGGGAGGTCCCCCCTCCGGGACGTTTTTAAAAGCTAGAAAAAATCTTTTTTCACCATATTTCAAAAAAGGTCGCCTGGAGGCCGAAAAAGCTGAACAGCACCTCGCAAAGAGGGCTGAGAAGGACACCCTGATGGCCAAAAAGACGACCGAGAGGTATAGGCAGGCTAGCCAGGCTGCAGGGACCCGTCAGACTTGGCAATGACTTGGCAATGGCAATGACAGAGTGTCAACTACTGGGCCAGGCAGTGTCGACTACTGGGCCAAAGGTGTCGACTTCTGGGCCAATGAACACTGTTTTTGTTATACATTTTTGTGTACAAAAATGTATTTATTTGCATTTTCGACCTATGGGGCATAAAGTTTAATCCGTCCACTACACCCTCGAAATTTTTCCTTGACGCTACCGTACACCCACGCTCCGTTGTAGGCACTTTTGAAATGCCTTGCTCTTAAACTGTCGACTACTGGGCCCCTTACCCTATTGTGTTACTAAACTTTCAAAGTACTAAAGCAAACCCGGGGTGCATCAAAAATAGCATTTTGTAATGATGCGTAATGGGTGAAGGGTTCCAGGTTTCACTGCACTCCATGGAGGGCCACCTCTACACTGGTAACACGAGTGCTCAAGTGCTTAACACCTGCAAGTCTGTAACACCAAAATACACACCTGCAAGTGTTTAGCTCCAAGTGCTCAACTCACTAGTTGGACACTTGCAGGTATACATTTCAGCAGCTATTCACTCACAAAGTTTCAAAAAGTGGCGTGTTAGGCTAGGCAGTTGAAAATACTGGTGTCTATCTGCTGAGATGCACAAGAGTACCTCGAAAAACCCTTTTTTTCGAATCTGATATTGGCTGTGGTGGATAAATGTTGATGTAACACTATTAACGGTGTAAAATATTATTTCGATCGGATAAAATCTTCAGCCTCCACAGCGGCCTCAAAGTTTGGCATAGAACTCTTATGGGAAAAAAGCATAAAAACTGAAATTTTCCATAGGAGGGTTCCTGTTGTATAATTCGCTGTTTTAATTTTTAGAAATGCAATCTACGCGTAAAAAAGATTTCGGAGATGTGCTACTTGTCATATGAGCACCAGAGCACCTGTCTTTCATGACCAGAGGGCTGTCAAAGAAGCGGATTTTGCGTCAAAATTGCAATTTTTGAGCATACAGGCTGGATACATGCAATGAGAGGCCACAAGTGGCACATCTCCGGAAGCCTTTTTACAAGTACATTGCATTTCTACTAATTAAAACAGCGAAATCATTAACAGGAGCACTCACATAAAAAAGTTCATTTTTTATGCGTTTTTTGCATTAGAGCTCCATGCAAAACTTTGAGGCTGCTGTGGAGGCTGAAGATTTTATCCGATCGAAATAATATTTTGCACCGTTAATAGTGTTACTGGATAGAACATTTATTCACCAGAGCCGATATCAGATTCCAAAAGGCACATTTACGGGTGAAGAACAAGTTAGTTGAGCACTTAAAAATGTGTAACTTTAAAATTGGGAGATGAACACGAACACTCGCACGTCTTGGAGCTGCTCACTTGCTATGTTGGTTTTAAAAGTTTTACATCAAATTTTAAGGTTTGAATACTTTTCTAAATAACAATAACAGACATACGACGACGCGCCGATGGGCATGCCATCATTAATCATGTTCAAATATTCTCACTCTCGCGGTAACAGCCGCTCGGGTC
>NW_026267419.1:31885-36173 GCF_000697945.3 Frankliniella occidentalis | reverse complement strand
CCCTCGGGGGGCGTGGGTCAGGCTCTCGCACGGGCGCATCCGATATCCCCGAACGGAATAACGTATACCCCCTCACTCCACCCATCCCCCCGCCTCGAGGGGGACCCCCCACCCCAGGTGGTGACAATAAGGTACCAGTGACAATAAGGTTACAATAAGGTACCCTTACTACTAACGAAGGATTTGCCTTCTAAACTCTTTAAATAGTCCGCCTTTTTTGTTTGTCGGTCAAAAATAAGTAACTTCCATTAAAATACGGTAAATTTGTAGCAATACGTTACTTTTCTATATTCTCGTTTTCAGGTCAAGCATCCCCTGGTTCGATACATATTTTGAAAAATTGCAACATTTTAACAGAAGTACATGTCAACATGTGATCACCACCCTTGTGGGTTCGACAGCGTAGTTCAACTGGAAGCCATTGGCATGGTGGACAGTGAACAATATCTGAGATACGTTCAAGTGAGCCCTTCTTTGCAACGGCTAGAGAGCTGTTTAGTTCCAGGACTCCTTTTGACATTTACATCCTAAGAGCAAGATCGATCCTGAGCACGAAGCACAAGGTCGCATGGTTTTATCAATGCTGCGTGCGGTGTTGCGGAGCTTGTCCCGAAACTCCTCCTTACAGGCAGTGTCACAGAAAAGCTGACATGCACAATTAAAAGCTGCCCAAAAGAAAGCAAACAATTTGAAAGGAAAGTTGTTACGTTGCATGTAAAAAATGGAGGAGCACTGACAAATTTAGAAGAGCTCTTGAATGAAAAAATGCAGCCAACCTACACCTCTTGTAATGCGACAGTTTCCAAAAACGTGTACTGTGAAGGGTGGAAAACTGTTCTGTTAACACAGAATGCTTAACACTTGTACATAGAGCCAGTACATACAAACTGAAGACAAACCCCAAAAGTTCTTACACTGTCACATGACACTGGAGTGTCTGCCCCATCAGGTTCGAACAACATACACTGTTTAAAAAAGTTAAGTTATATTAATTTATCAAGGTAACCTTCAAATAAAGAAATATTCCTATTTTTAATTCAGATAACAGTTTATGGACAAGATTTAATTCTGCGCGGCGAGGTGGCCTTCATCGGGTCTGATACGACGTCGATGGGCCACTACATCGCCTACGCTCGAAAAACGAACAGCAGCTGTCAAACTTATGACGACCTTAATATGGAAGTAACCATGCCCCAACCCCGAAGGCCCTTTCAAGTGCCATCTAATTTTTTTATTCCATTTAAACATTCTAAACTTGTAACTTTTTACTAAGCCACCTGCTTCATTTCGAACTTTGAAAGTAATCTTTTAAAATTTTTTGTTCTCATTTTAAACAGAAAGAAAACTTCTTCATTTTCAATGTTTTATGAAAATTCAATACTAGCACAACTTGAATTATGTTTGCTTACATTATACGCAATCTTCTTCTCCAAGGCAGACTGTTGGGGGCACACCCAAAGAGGAGCGGTACGTGGATTCGTCGATTAACGTCGATGCACATCGACGTTATTTCAACCACCTTTGGCTTTGTTCTCTTTATCACTTTTTAACTCGGAGCGAAACAGACGAAATTTTTGCCCCAAGGGATCTACTTCGACGAGTCACCGCTTATAGGAGTACATTAAAAAAAAACTAAGCTCGCGCTAACGTGAAAGCAGACGATACGGTTTTATCTTTTGATGAATTTACGTTTTAATTTTTAACGTGTTAAAAATACTTCTGGTTGGTGGCCATAGTGCCAAAGGGTGATGGCCCAGTATTGTTGACAATACTGGGCCTTGGCTCAGTATTGTTGACAATACTAGGCATTGGCTCAGTATTGTTGATGACAATACTGAGCCTTGGCTATCGTCAACGCTACCCATATCACCCCCCTCCTCCAAATAATAATATTATTTGAAAGGGTGGTGTTGAATTATTGTTGATAATAGTGGATCTTGGCCATCGTGAACGCTACCCATATAGCTGTTGTACAAGCAGTGATATTGGAAGTATCATCTGCTAAAAACTTTTTGGGAGAATTTTTGAACCTTGGATACCCCCATTCACACCCTTGGGGGTGGTTGCCAGGATTTGCCGTAGTCGTTTCGTTCTCTAGAAGTGGACCTTGAGATACAGTAGGCGCTCGCTATAGTTCCGCCTCAGGTTCAGAATTGGAGTTGGTGAGTGGGGTCGCCAGAGGCGGAACTATAGCGAGCGTCTTCCCCCACTCCTTCTTTACCGCTCTCGCTCACACTGCTGGCCGGCTGGCAGCCCGGGGGGAGAGTGGTGGGGAGGAGGAAGAGAGGGGGGCCGCTTCTCGCTCGGAGTGGGGGAACCAGGCCTGGCGGGGAGAGAGCGCCGGCGGAACTATAGAGAGCGGAACTATAGCGAGCCCTCACTGTACCCGGAAAATTTCAAGTCTCTAGCACACATCCTTCTAGTGGAACAGACAGACAGACACACACGAGGTTGTCTGCATAAGCCCGCTGGATAGCTTTGCCAAAGCAGATGGGCGGGCTAAAAACCACAGCGACAGCTGTATCAGCCGCAGTGGCGGAGATATCCTAAGTGGCGCAAGCCATGGATTCCAAAATCTTAGAGAAGGCGGTATGTGAGCTACTTACCTGCGCACGAGAAATCGCGAAAGTGACACAAGAGTTCAAGGAAAATCTTCCCTTTGAAACCGAATGAAAGGACAAGCTCGATAAAATCGGGGGAGTCCTGGAAGAAGTTAAAGCAATGATGGAGCAAGGGGAGGGAGCGGGGGGCAGACAGCCCCTGCAACCCAAGACCCCTTACCCCGGGAAAGGGCTCAAAGATACATCACATAGCTTTAAGCTTGTGATGGAGCCAAAAGATGAGTGGATCGAAGTCAACGATTTCATCAAAGCGATAGACCCTGAAAAAGAGGGTATCAAGATCAACAAAAAGGTGGTCGCCAAAGGCGGCAAACCTAACCTGGTCCTCGACACCGAGGCAGACATGAGGAAGATTCTGGACAAAAAAGAACTGGAAAGAAAATACAAAATTTAAAAAAACGGAAAAGAGACGACCGCTCATGATCGTCTACGACGTCGATTCGAACCTTTCGGGGGAGGAGCTTGACAAGAAGATATCGGAACAGAACTTCCGAAACCTCAACAAGGATATCCAGACTGATGTTCCACTAAAAGCCAAGTTTAAGACAGGACCCAAGGAGAAAGCCAAGGTCCACTGGCTGGTGGAGGTTGCCCCCGGCATCAGGCAATTCCTGATCGACCAGGGGCGCCTCTACCTTGGCTGGAAGTCGCATAAGGTGACAGACTACCTGAAGGTCCCCACATGTCAAAAGTGCAGGGACCTCGGGCATATGAGGAAATATTGCCAAGAGAAAGGGGATACCTGTAAAAAGTGTGGTGAGAAGGGCCACAAAAAGAAAGAGTGCACGTGCACAGCCGAAACAAAGGTATGCATTCATTGCAAGTTAAGGAAAAGAAAATGCAAAAAGGCTGGCACTGAACAGTGCCAGACCTAAAGCGACTGAACCTATTTCGGATCAGCCCCTAATTCGGATCAATAAGACCTACACACTCTCCCTCGCTAAAATGTATAGGTTTTATTATTTTTAGTGAAAAGGTTTTCCACCAGAGACGCCGTTTGGGCCAGAATTGTGGGCTGAAACCGCCCAACGCGCTTGTAGCGCTTGGGCTGGGTCGACCCACCCAAACACGCTTTTAAAGGGCCTTCGACAGCCGTGCACGTTTTGTGTTGCACACTGTAAAAAAACGGGCGTAATTTTATGTGTCAAGTAGTGGGTAAATTTCACCCCGTGGCCTTGAAAACTATGTTGCCAATCAATGGACTTGAAAATCTTTACTCTCCACCCGCTCGGTAACACTCTTAGTCTCTTACGAAGACATGCTCTTCATAACATACGAATAGTTCTATTTGTTTGTAAGTACGAACCAGGTTCTTCATATTACGAAGAGCTCCGTTTGTAATACGAATAACATCTAGAGGTCCCTTGAGGGGTCTCTTCCTTACGAACAAAATTATTCGTAATACAGTTTGTAATGGCATTAGTAATTACGAATCAACCAACATACATTTGTAACTACGAAGGCAAATAAACTATTCTTCGTACATACCAATTACAGATCACTTTAACTTATTTTAATTGTTAGCGATATTTTCACTAGACCATGAAATATTAAATGACCAAATATTAACTTGTCTAACAATGATTTTTCAATGTACGTGCACCTATTGATCAGTGGGAGACATCAAACGCTTAGTTTTACTCACCAGTATTTCAGTAATATCCACT
>NW_026267419.1:18065-27790 GCF_000697945.3 Frankliniella occidentalis | reverse complement strand
GGCGTGTTGCCTCTTTCACAACCCCGCACCCCGCCCCGCCGGCCGTCACGGAGAGCAGAGTGTTGTTTCACGTTTTCCGTCGAAATCGCCGGAAACTTTCGGTACCGCTCCAAACCAGACTGAAACCTTCCAGCACTATCCCTCCCTCCCTCCCTCCCTCTCCATCTCTCTCATCCCCCACCCCAATTCCTTCACCCCCGCTTCCTCTCTCGTTCACGGGCCGATCAGATATATTTTGCAGGAATGGAGAAAGCAAGCGTGAGCAGCAGGAGCAGCAGCAGGCTCCCCCCTTGAGCCAGACGAGGAGAGAGAGCGAAGTTGACGTCGGAGTGAATTCTGTCGTTGAACACAGCTATTTGCGACGTCTTTGCCGGGCCTATCGGCGCGTGAATTATCGGATGAAGGGCGAGACAACGTGCCAGAGGGCGCGATAGGCGCGTCCCAGCGCAGCGCCCTGCTCGCTCAGCCCCTCGAGGCGCCGCTTCCAGCCGCTTCCGGCAGCAGGTAGAGTGCGCCGCGGATCGGAGCGGCGCGGGGAACACAAGATTTTCATATGCCACCCCTCCCACTCCACCCCCCTCTAAACAGGGGCCCGGGAGGGGCGCGCGCCCGATCCTATGAAGTGCGCCGGGCTTAGACAAATGGCTTCGGTTTCAGCAGCAGCGCGAGGGCGCAGAAAGTTTTGGAAAAAGATTTATCTAAAGAGGATGAAGACGGCGGCGCCGGCGGGCGGGCGGCTCCAGCATTTTGAACCCATGAATACCTATTTAGAGGGGGAGGGGGGGGAGGGAGAGTTATTTCGTGTTGGTCCGCGCAGTAGTCCGTCAAAGAGCACAGGAAGGACGAGAGGGAGGGCCCTGTCGGGTGCGCCCAGGCGCCTGCAGGAGGTCGTCGCGGACGCCGTATCTCTCTCCAGGGCCGCGTGGACGGGGTGGTATCTCGGCGCCGCGATCCGGACCGGATTCAGGGACGCGCCACACGTCCGCACTTTCCCAAGGATAAGTCTGTGGCAAGTGCGTGGCGCGGCGCTGGGCGGGGCGGGCGGCACATGGTGATGACAGAGGCTCCCCGGACCCGTCAGGGTAGGCGCTCTCTAGGCGGCATTAACCCCGGTTTACGACACGCTATCAAAGGCCGGCGCACGGACGGACGGCCGGGCGAGCGCACGGGACACGCACGACCGGACACACGGCAGCAGCGCCGCGGGTCGGACCCGAACGACGACGACGCTGACATCGAGGTTCCGCGCTCCCCATCACGTTTGGCACTCCGCCGCCGCGCCTCGTCTCAACGACACCGATCGGTTCCTCTCAAAAACGAGCCAAGAGTAGAGGAGAAAATTACTGTAAAGACTGACTGCCCAAAGTGCGGTGGATTTGGGCGAGAAGCGAGAGTAAAACCATCCGATTTTTGGTCGGTGCGCACGGGCGGGGTGGTGGTGAGCGGCGAGGGGAGGTAGAGGAGGAGGAGGAGGGAGGGGGAGCCATCAGCGGCCCAGGGATATGAGGGAGAGGGACGGCTCGACGGGCTCCTTCAACAGCCGTCCCGGTCGTAAACGGTGCAAAAGCCGTTATTCGGCGTGTTAGTGGCTGTCGGCCTGTGTCGCCTTGATTTGTGGCGCGGCGTGGCGTGGCGCGGCGGAGTGGCTCCAGACCTCCGGAGCAAGGGCCGAGCACGGGTACTCGCAGCGCAGCAACTTAGATTATAATTCGAGTTTACAAAAATTTTGTAAATTTCCGACGATATTTTTCACAGTGGCTGGTGGGCTGCCTACTCGCACGGGGTCGTAAAGGAGCCGTGGGCATCAAGGATAGGCAAACCGGCCCGCACCCGGGCATGCAGTACAGTAGCAACGCAAGTGCGCGGTGTTGTAGTCCAGCGAAGGTCGACTGACCGCCAAAGTGCAAGCTCTGCAGAATGCCGGCGCGGCTCGACGCGAGGCCTCGGCCGAGCGGACAGTCGCGACGCAGCCTCCAGCCAGAGCGCATCTAAGGATTAACTCATAGTTCGGTAATGTAACCATTAAGGTATGCACCCACTTAGGCACCCTTTAGCAATGGACAGCAGATCAGTATTTAGGGATAGGGCAAGGGTATTTGGCATAAACCCAATAAATAATACTAAAGTAATAACTAACTATGGTGTAACTTGTAACTTATCAGAAACACCCTAGAACCCACAAAGAACCAATCATTTCAAAACTAAAACATTGGTGCATCAGCCGGCCAAACCTTTAGCTTGTCCCGTGGCAGTAATTTTTTTTTTTTTTGAACCACCGAAAAATTGTATTCTTTTCTTTAAATTTTGAGTTTGCGTCTCAATGCTGCCATGTGCTTTTGTCGATTGGTACTTATTAACTTTTCCTTAGTGTTCCTACTGTTGATTTCATTTCCATGTGTTCTGTAAGAGTTTCCGATTGTTTCTAGATGCTATTTTTGATCGTAGCCTAATTTTGAGACGCCAAAATGACGATTATTTAAAAATTTCAAGATGGCGCCGAACACATTGTGATCACCGCTAAGATTGGCAGCCATGTTTCGGAAATGCACGCACCGGAAAAGATGCGTTGACCGGATGTTTATTTCTTTTCATGGGCGCAGCCATCTTGAAGGGAAGTCATGTGACAGAGAAAAGTTTATGGGCGCGGCCATCTTGTCCTAGCAGAAGCTTGTTGGACTTAAGAGCTAGCATGGTCATGCCCTTAAGCAGTATTGTGCCTTGTTGCTGTGAACGCAACGAAAGGTTTCAATCATTAAATTATAAAAAGTTGTTAAAAATCTCACGACTTATTTTATTTTGAAAAGAATTTTGAGAATCAGGATAGTGAATAATTATTCTTGTTGAATATTTGTGTACGCCTCGGGAGCAATTTATTTTAAGAGTCATCTTGGGTACCGATTAATGGAGAATGATAATGAGAATAAAATGTTATCAATGCGAGTATGCTGAGAATTGATGAATAAGGAAGGGTTGGTTTTAGGGGCCGAGTAAATTGAAGAGAGATTGAATTGTGATGATTTCTGATGATTACGATATGATGTGGAAAAGTTTTGATGAGATTCAGACTTGATTTTTTTTTGGTTCTATTGTGCCTTTCTCTGTCACTGGCAATTGTTGGAATTTGAAAAAAAAAGATTCATTTTGAGTATTATAACTAAGGAAAGATATTTCCACTTGCCGCCAGTGTGTGACTTTGAGCAATCCATAGTAAATATGAGGAAATTCTTATTTTTAATAATATAAGGGAGATTGCCATCCCTGAGCTGGTGGCAGGGCTGGATAAATTGGCCCTCCCCTTCGTGATTCAAACTTTTAAAAGGGTTCTGAAATATGACCCGGTAACGGTGTATATGCACCATTTGTAAATACCTCCGCACTCCAGCCCACGTCGTTAGATTGTAACATTTGCTTTCGTTGCAGGAGTGAGCGTGGCCAAGCAAAATCTGGATTTTCAGCAATGAAAAGATCCTTGTTATTGTGGCTGTTCGCCACGTTCCTTGTCCGATTCCAAGTTGGGCATGGAACTTCCCTGCTGTGACTGAAACCAAAAGAGTCCAGGTAAAATTAGACGACTCCCATATGGCCGTGGGCAGTCTCAAAATTTCATTTAAAACAAACTTGCCATCGATAGATCTAAAAACTAAAAACAACGATTCTGTCTGTCTACCTCATCTCCGAGAAAACAGTGGGCGAGTGTGCAGAACACTCAAAGATATTGATTACGCTAGTTACAAGGTCTTGGTAGAATTAGAGCGAATTTTTAAGAAAACTGAAAATCTTGGGGAATTCAGGCGGACGAAGAGGGCTCTCCTCCCTATTCTCGGAAAGGTCCATAATTTTCTTTACGGGGTTGCTACGGAAGGACAACTCAATGAGTGTCAGAGCAAACGCTCGATATTAATATTGTATTGCTCCGATTAGTCAGCAGTGTCACACTAATGAATAAAATCAATATTTTGCAAACGCACTTGTTTGTTATCTCTCAGATCAATCTATGAAAAATGTAAGAGTAATGTCTTTCCCAAAATCTTAGTTGATAAGGACGCCCTTGTAAATGCGTTGTCCAACGAAGAGTACGTACTAGAGGAACATGGATTTGAACTAGTGTACGGGACGGAAATTGTGTCTAAGTATTATGAGTTGGAGACTGTCACTTGTGTGCTAAAAAGGAGACAGATTCTAGAAATAAGTATATGGACATACCGTTGAAGGACGCAAACAGAAAGTGGAAGGTAATGACGGTGCAACTGCTTAAATTTTTGGTAGACGGCAAAACTTGCCAAATTGTCAAAAAGCCAGTCAGAATTGCCACAAATGGCACAGATATTCGAGAACTTTCGGACACGCCGAAGTTATGTAATTTAGACATATACATGTTGCCCCGTCATAACTCACAATCGCGGTTATCGGCTTGCGTAGCAAAACTACTTACCGCTAGCGACGTTTTGGAAATTTCATCTGTGTGTAAATATCTCTGTACAGATACCGTACACAGTACCGTAGAGCTTTTAGAGTCAAACAAATATTCAATTCTTAATCCAGCAGCCGAAATCGTGATTGTGTGTGCAAACAAATTAGTTCCAAAAGTTCAGAAAATTTCAAATGGACGAATAGAATTATTTGTACCTTGTCCCTGTAGTATGCAAGAGACGCCAGGCTTCACAATTATCTCGCCTTTAAAGACCTGTAATCTAAATCTTATAGCCAACCAGTCCTTTTTGGTTAATCTTGACTAGGCAGCTGAAAAATTCACACCCTACGAACTGTTTGCGTCCTCCAAGGATATCGAAAGCCTTAAAATAAAAAAAAACTCTAGCCTACCGGAACTGAAATTGCAAAAGTTAGACGAATTTAACGGCAAAGCAATCTCATTGTGGCAAGGATTGCCACTGACTAGCAGTGGTTGGATAGAAATACTTTTATGGAGCTTGTCGTTCTTTGCTTCTCTGTTCGGTATTCTGTACTTATATTTAAGGTCTAGGTTCCCTTGGTTGACAATGGGTTGGTGTAAACGAACCCCAAGAATCGAGAGGGATAATTCTTTCATTGCTGTGAGACGGCCTACCATCAGACCCAGGAGGGCACAGAGTGATGACGAAAACAATGAAGTTAATGTGAACAGAGAACGGGAAATCTGAAGTAACTTGAACTTATCATTTTTAGTCCGCTCTTTTGCTTAAAAGCTATTTAAGCGGGCTTATGCCATCGCCTCTGTGTTCGTCTGTCTGTCTGTCTGTCTGTCTGTCCGTTTCCCAAGAAGGACGTGGGCCAGAGGTTTGAAATTTTCAGGGTATTATTGTTGTCACTTCTGGTCAACGAAACGGTTGGTGCAAATCCTGGCAACCACCCCTGAGTGGGTCCAAGAAGTGGAAAAAAAATATTTCTTATAGTCTCTTAAGGGGGAACTCGTGAAAGTAGAGCCCTTTGGGCGAAAATTTCGTCCGTTTGGCTCTATCTCTCACCGTTTAGGCGCTAAAGCGAGTTTCTCTCACGAAAGTGGCCCAAAAATAAACATATAAATTTTAGAAAACATTTGATGGTCTCCTAAGGAGTAACGCGTGAAAGTAGAGCCCTTTGGGCGAAAACTTTGTCCGTTTGGCTCTATCTCTCACCGTTTACGAGCTAGAGGGAGTTTTACGCACGAAAGTGGCTTAAAAATAAATATCTTAATTTTAGAAAACATTTGATGGTTTCCTAAGCGGTAACTTGTGAAAGTAGAGCCTCTTGTGCTAAAGTTTTGTCCTGTTTACTTACAAAAGGGAGTTTTTCTTACCAAACTGGCCAAAACAGAAATATTTTTACTTTTTCAGAAGTACACTTCTGTCTGAGAAGTATGCCGTCGGTTGTCGGTTCAAAATTTTCTTCTAAGCAGAAGAGTGGGCTTATTTCATGGTGGGACATCATTAATAAAACGTGTACACTTCCATGCAAAAAAAAAAAAAAAAAAAAAAAAAAAAAAAAAAAAACATTTATTTGTTGTTCAAACACGTTCGGAGACATTCAGAGTATGCCTGGAAGTATATTTAACTTCTTCTAGGGTGTGTTATTTGATTCATAAGCTAATATCAATAACTTAGAAGGGATTTGGCATAAATTGCATGTATTCTACAAACTGTGGCACACACAGCCAAAGATGTCCAGCGTATGAAAAGAATACTTCGTTGGTTGAGTTTCGATTACGAAGTAGACAGAAAAGGTACCTGGCAAAAAGATGGTCCAAAGCAAACCGTCACTCCAACGGGCCGAAGGCCCGTTTTCGGATAGAAGATGTATTACACCATGAAAATTCAGAAGGGACGGGCCGAAGGCCCGTCCCAAACGCCGCCGGCAGGCCAAGCTGGGCCCGCTCCCTGCCGAACCGAGTTGCCGGTGGAGCGAAGCGGAGCTGGCAACTTGGTTTGGCGGAAGAGCGGGCCCAGCTTGTTCTTTCTCTTATTTTTAGAGCAGGGACCTCCGATGTTGCACTGTGGAGACCGTACCTCTGTGTGACCCTCGCCGTAGACGCCGCTGTCATCGCCCACCAACAACGGGACGGCGAGAACATCTCCGAGGGCGTCGATCTTCTTCGTGCCGGGCCGAGGCGCTGTTAGCTGGTGATTTATTCTTAAAAGTAGGGGGTCGCCCCGCTAGCAGTGAGTGTGGAGGTACCATTTTATATATACTGTTCAGTTTAATACAGTTCAATAATCAACCCAACAACTTGAGTAATATCCTGTCCAAACCCGAGATACCTAACATTACAACCAGCGGGTAGAAACTCCCTATGCAGAGCGCGTAGGAACCTCTCCCGCGGCAGCTCGAGCGGCCGGGCCCGAGCGGCGGCCGAGCTGGTTCATACAATTTGTGTTTAAAGGTGGTATAGTCAACGACAATTAGAAAACCACATACCTACATGAAGCCGAGAGTTCAAGCTACGTTTCTGTCACCTCGTTTTCACCGAAATTTACTCAGAAGACTGAAAAAAGTAAATGCAAATGAATATGTGACGGTGCGCGGACGGCGACACTCGAGAGTTTTCCCTCTTTTATTCGTTTATGGATGATTTTACGACAACATTTGATTGTACCAATTTGTTCATTGGATAATCCTGTTTGGAACTGAGGATGACGTTTTGGGATAAGATTTATCTGGAAGGTGTAGCGAGACATAAAAGAATTACGTAACCAAACGGGTGCGCCGGCTCGTCGACTTTCGAATATTATTTAAAAATATAATCAGACTTATTCGGCGTTGACGTTCTGGCCTATTCCCAGTCAAATTTGATGTAGTTTACGAATATATGCGCCATACCCCGAAAAACTGAAGGATTGCTGAGATTAAGACGGATAACGATGACCGTGCAGAGGCCGGCCATTCTGCTCACTTATTTTCCCGATCTTATAATAGGAAAACTATGCTTTCCTTGGCTATTCCCTCGCTTGAAATGCATTCTCTGATTCCTATTGTATCATAATAACCACAGTCTGACACTACACTAATAATGAAACACCAAAATTGAAATCCGAATCCAAACGCTGTAGCGGCGGGGGCAACATAACCTCCCACGGCCGCGGCCACTCGGTGACAAGCAGCGAGATTTTATTTCATATCTACTGTTCAATCATTCGTTCTGATTACAACAGTCCGGGGGCCGCACTGGCCCAAGGCAGGCCTCGCTACCCGACCCGGAACTAACCAGGGCAGGCCCCACGCAAGGGCAAGGTTCTCTCACTCTTAGAATTGCACTAAGCTGTAGCCCTTGCAAATGTGGACCTGGCAATCCGCACAACACGGCTGCTTGGTGGGTTGCCTTTACAGCAGGCGTCTAGCGACGTGTCTGTTGCCTGTTCGCCAGGAGTCAGTGTTTATGTTCGCGTTCATGCGGATTTGTCTTTTACTGTAAGGCGCATGTAAATGTAGTGCAAAGGTCCACCACAGGTCATGAGATATAAAATGTGTAGTCATAGCGAGGTAACTTAGAGTCAAATCGCATAAAATAATGTACATATATGTGCTTTGATAGCAACTAATCTAATTAATTTACTTATTTTACTTAATTTCACATTAATTGCATGAACTAACAATTCTCCATGAACTAACCCCCTCCCCCATCCCCAGACCTCTCTCTCTCTCTTCTCCCTTTGCATTAGGGCTGAAACCTTCCTATCCCTCAAATAGTA
The DNA here is from genome assembly GCF_000697945.3 of Frankliniella occidentalis. Lineage (NCBI taxonomy): Eukaryota > Metazoa > Arthropoda > Insecta > Thysanoptera > Thripidae > Frankliniella > Frankliniella occidentalis. The sequence continues at coordinate 19,631 of NW_026267419.1, read as the reverse complement.
TTTGTGAAGGCATACATGGGCATCCACCGTAACTGGTTTGAGGTTCGTGCGCCGTATGTTCACAATGAAACCAGCATTGCTGAAGAGCCTCTCACAGGGAGCGCAGGTGGCAGGTATAGCGAGTACCCTTTAAGCAATCGCTTGCAGTTTAGGAAATCGGGAGCCCTAAAATAAACAAGGAACACAATATTAAAATGTACTTAAAAACAATTAAACTATTAATTACATGCACTTTAACTTACGTGAGTACGCCACCATTCCAAGAGCGTCTCCATTGTTGGAATAGGAAGCGACGCCTCCAGATACCGCTGCACCTCGTCGTCAGCCGTTTGACCCTGCCCGGACGCCCACTCGTTGAGCAAACTCTACTTCTGGACAACTTTGAATAGCAATGCCAAGGAGCTCGTGGTACTTCACTTCTAGTCTCCCCCTCATTACAAGATTCAAAGCGTGAGCGACACAGTAGTGGCGAGCGGCCCAGTCCTTTAACGCACTCACAACATTGCTGCCGTTGTCCGTAACAAAGGTAACCCCTCGGATTTCCTCTTCCGTGATGCCAAGTCCAGACAGTTTTTCAACTAGCTGTGCACGAATCATTTCGCCCGTTGCGCTTTCGTCGAACTCTATCATGAACAGATAGACCGTGTCGATGTACCAGGGCTTGCCTTCCTCTGCTACAATGATGGATGTGGTGAGACCGAGGTAGTGTTTTCGGGAGTACTTCTCTACCCACATACGCCCTACACCCGCCCTCTCTCACAGCCTTTTTGATGAGGGATAATTTCTGATTGCGCAAGCGCTATGCTTAAGAAATCACACTGCTACGGACAGCTGTTCTTTTGGGGAGAAGGTCCCGGGCTTCAACAGGGCCCTTCGGGTGTCCGATGTCAATGCCCAACTGAATCATGTCCATGAAAGCTTCATTTTCCACTGACTCATGTGCCTTCATACTCTCGAAGACCCACCGGACCACAGAAGTTTTCATTTTTGTTTTGATATTTTCGGAGGGCGAGGGCGCGCGGCCGATGAGTTGCATTTTTTCATGTGCCTCAGCATAGCTGACGAGCCATTCCCCCCGCCAAACTTGTACATAGTATTGCACACTTTGCAGCACGATGTCCCGATCTCGACGTCTCCATCCAGCACCACGTCAAACTGAGTCCACACACCTGACGGCCATGGCTTGGGCGCAAGGTGATACACCTCATCGTCTAACTTCCCAGTACCTCTTCATACAAAGCGGCGGCAGTGCTTTCTTTCACGGACTCACTTGCATGCTGGGCAATTGCTGAGAGTGTGTCGGACGGCTGGCTTCGGCTGGACGTAGCACTTGTTGCACCGACACTGTCTTCGCTGTCGCTAGAAGTAGCACCCGGTGGTGCGCCGACATCTCGCTGCTCCGAAACACTCCGAGCACGTTTACTTGCTCCAGTAGTACCGCCACGACCACGAGGAGCACGGGGACCTGCACCTTGCGGGGGGCCTCCACCGCGCCGACGGGGACCGTCGCCTTGACCTCCGTGAAGTTGGCGGGACCCATTCAAGCACAGTTTTTGCGACCTATCC
>NW_026267419.1:16400-17441 GCF_000697945.3 Frankliniella occidentalis | reverse complement strand
GGGAAACAAACTCGTACCTGTGCGCGTTCCTCGGGATTGTCCAAGGGTAGAAGCTCCCTGTATCTAGGATGCAGAAAAAATGCAACTTTGTGGGTCAGGTCCAGTTGCGGGACGTCCCTGAGGAGCCGGGCTGTCTTCAGACGCAGTCGCCGATAGTCCGGCTCTTCGTCCTCCAGTATTTCGTCCTCAAATGTATCACTGAAAGAACGCGCTACGTTAATCATGCACTTTGGTTGACTAACAGAATACAACGTAACTCACGGTCAGACTTACTCGAACCTCGCCAACTGAAGAGGCTTGTCACAGTGCTTCTTCAGCGCCCCCAAGGCCAGACACACAAGAGGGAGAGTGGGGTAGTCCTCCCCCTCTAGCTTCATTGTCTCCCTTTTAAAGGGCTGCCAAAACTTAATGAGCAGCTGAAGCTTGTCTCGGTCGATCCCATCTAATTTCCCAAGATCTTCCAATAGGGCTTCAGTGATCTGTAGAATAAAAATAACGATTAAAGTTAGGTACTTTAAGTTCATGGGAATTAACGAGAATTATTATTCGTACCGCTGCCCAGTTGTTGTCAATGGACTTTAACATGTCCAGGTGAGTGTTCCAACGCACTTCAAACTCTTGATGCAAGGCGAGATTTTTGTCACGGCTGGAATTTCGAAGGTAGGTCACCAGCTTTTTGCAGCTCGTGACCAAGTTGACGATAGTGAGCACCCCGAGCTCACTGGCCACGACGTCCTTCATTTTCAAAACGAATGGACCGTCTCCATCCTGCGGCTTGCAGTGCTCGAGAAGAGCCGGCCAAGACTTCAAAGACACTTCTGCTTTCTTATCCAACCTCGTCCCATCGAAGTCGAAGGGGGATAGAAAATTCAGAAGAGCCTGCAGCCAGGCTTCGTCCACGAAGTCGGGCAACGGCTCCTCCCCCATTGCAGTCATGCACTCGCGGACCTAAAAAAAAGGATCGAAACGTTTCATTAAAAAAAATGCATCATATTGTGCACACAAGAAAAACAATTGCCCCCTCCCCCCCCGGAAGTCTAC
>NW_026267419.1:10398-10951 GCF_000697945.3 Frankliniella occidentalis | reverse complement strand
CAGTTTTTCAACTAGCTGTGCACGAATCATTTCGCCCGTTGCGCTTTCGTCAAACTCTATCATGAACAGGTACACTGTGTCGATGTACCAGGGCTTGCCTTCCTCTGCTACAATGATGGATGTGGTGAGACCTAGGTAGTGTTTTCGCGAGTACTTCTCTACCCACATGTCAGTACACGCCCCACACCCGCCCTCTCTCATAGCCTTTTTGATGAGGGGTAATTTCTGATTGCGCAAGCGCTCTGCTTCAGAAATCACACTGCTCCGGACGGCTGTTCTCTTTGGCAGAAGGTCTCGGGCATCGACAGGGCCCTTCTGGTGCCCGATGTCGATGCCCAACTGAATCATGTCAATGAAAGCTTCATTTTCGACTGACTCATGTGCCTTCATACTCTCGGTGACCCACCGGACCACTGGCATGCCCCACTGGCATGCAAACCCCACGGCAGTTGGTGCAGAAGAAGGTGCAGGGCACTGCTCCACTTGCCGCATCTCAACAGGAACAGCACCCCCCGCCTTCCTTCTTGCTTTTGCAGCTTACTAGAGCGTGCTG
>NW_026267419.1:9651-10348 GCF_000697945.3 Frankliniella occidentalis | reverse complement strand
AAACAAGTTGTCCGATTCCGATGAAATTTTACATGGCCGTTTTGTACCACAACATGAGTGTGAATATAAAAATTTAGCTCTCTTACTCAAATAGAAACTGAGATATTGAACGTTAAAATTGGCCAAAACAGCCTCCACTATTGTAACTCTCATTGGACTCACAAAAGTCAGATCGATCATCAACGACCAGAATCCTAGAGGAGAAGGATGCCCGGCGACCATATGGTCCCTGAGATTTATGTCGGGACAAAAGAAATTGTCCAAAACGGTGTTAAAAAACGGCCCAATTTTAAGTTGGCCAAAACGAGGAGTGGATGAGACCTTTACGCTTTCTAACCGACCATATGGCCTGCGTGCATCCTTCCTCTGCCGGAAGGGTCTCATCTTCTTCCTGTCTTTACAAACTTAAAATTTGGCTTATTTTGAACGCCGTTTTGGACAACTTCTAACGTCATAGCATACATTCCTGGGACCATGTGCCCTTCGGACATCCAATCCCTCTAGGATTCTGGTCGTAAATAGCCGATGTGACTTTTGTGAGTCCAATGAGAGTTAGTGTTATAATAGCAGATAATATTTTCTACTTCAAAAGATACTTTTGTAAACCCTTATATTACTGAAAGCGGCTCAAACACCTCCACTTTAAGCACAGTTTTTTGGCTTGCTCAGATTTAATTGTGCGTCACTGGGTCCCGCT
>NW_026267419.1:4576-8596 GCF_000697945.3 Frankliniella occidentalis | reverse complement strand
TTAATTTCAGTTTTTTGTTACGAAGGAGTGGCAAACAGTTTTTTTTAAGTTGATTGTTGGAAAGCACAGTTTTTGCACAGTTTTTTGGGATAGGTCGCAAAAACTGTGCTTGAATGGGTCCCGCCAACTTCACGGAGGTTATCAGACCAGGTGACTTACCACAGTTGGAGTAAAGTATTCCGGTATAGCTGAGATGCAGAAGACTGGAGAGAACAAGAAAACGGAAGTCACTGTGCTAAAGCATAAGGATTTCCGTTTTCTTTTTCCCCGCATTTTTCTGCATTTCGGCTTTACCGGAATGCTCCACTGGCGCCGGCGATCGAGGCCCGCTGCCGCGCGCAGTCCGTTACCGTAGGAAACGGGTGATGGAGAGCACACGCCGCTGTGTTGCGGGGAGCTAAAACGGCAGCATAGCACTTAGGGGTCAAAATGACCCCTCCGGGGCAGGAGATGGCTGCTGGCAACATCGTCGAAGCCCGGACCGCCGACCTACTCGCCGAGCAAGAAGCGGGAAACCACTTGGAGCAGGAGATGGCAGCTGGCAACCTCGTCGCAGCCGCCAACGCCGACCTGGACGCGGAGGACAATGAGGCGCTTACCTTCAAGGGCGCCATGGAGGCCATTGCGATGGCATCCACAAAGATTCTAGTGTCAAGGCCATCTACGACTCTGCCTTTTGCCCGACTCAGGTGTCAGCGCCGCAGGCCTAGGTAGATGTATGCCAGGCGCGTCGCAACGTAACAGTGCTTCGTGAGATATCGCGAAGCCTGTTACACGAGACGTCGTCTGGCGTACATCTTCCTAGTTGTAGGGTGTTGTCGAATATGCATTTTTTGTGGTAGCGAGCTCAAATTCGGGTTTCAGGGGGTTTTCGACCCGGAGAACAAGATGTAGGGTGGGAAAAGCCGATCCGATCAACTTTAAAATTCAGTAAACATTACGGAATAATGGGTTAGGTTGACGCCATTTGGTGACAGACGACGACTCAGCAGCACAACAACAACAGCAAGTCGCGGACTATAGAAAGGCAATTCCTTATTCGTTAGTCAGTAACATCGTGATTTTGACCTATAAAGAAGAAAATGCCGTATAAGTTGTGAGCAGGAATGTGCCAATCTTTTTGGCTGAGCGATAGGGTATTCCGCTGCAAGCCAACTGGAGCCTAAAGAAGAAAAGCATGACTGCCTGATCTCTTTCCTCCTGAACGCTGATTGGTCAACGATGACCTTGTCACGTCGGTCAGCCAATGAGCGCACAGCGGGAAGCAGATCGAGCAGTCGTGCTTTTCTTCCTTAGGTTCCAGTTGGCTTGCAGCGGAATACCCTATTAGCGAAGCCCTTTACTCCAGTGATGATCAAAAGGTTTCATGTCTGTGTGTGTGTCTGCTTGTCTGTCTGTCATGACGATACTCAAGAACGGTTTGAGCTAGGTACCTGAAATTTTTAGCGTAGCTTTGTAGCATAACATGCAAGAACTGTATCAATTTTGAGCCCTCAAGCTTAAAAATTGACCTGTCAAAAAATCAAAAACCAAAAACCCAAAATATTGCTTTAAAAGAATATTTTTTTTTACATGTTTCTAAGACGTAACTCGTCAAAGTAGAACCCGTGGAGCCAAAATTTTGACTGTTTGGCGCTATATCTAACCGTTAAGTCACCAGAGGGCGATTTCCACACGAAAATGACCCAAAATCGTTCTAATGTTGTTTGTCAGATATTTGATGGTCTCTAGTGGGGCAACTCGTTAAAATGAAACCATGGGTGTTCAATGTGTGTCCTTTGGAGCCGGAGGCCAGTGTGCGACACTGCCTTTTGCCCGACACGGGTGTCAGCGCAGCAGGCCTAGGTAGATTTATGCCAGGCGCGTCGCAGCGTAACAGATATCGCGAAGCCTGTTACGCGAGACGTGGTCTGGCGTACATGCACTTAGTTTTGAACAGTTGCTTTCTGAATTAAATCAAAAAAGGGAAAAAACCTTAGCCTGTGCTGTTTTGGTATCACCTCTGCTATCAATAAAGCATTTCGGTAAAGCTGAAATGCAGAAGAATGCGGGAAAGAATACGGAAATCGCTATGCTTTAACAAGGTGTCCTCCGTTTCTTGTTCTTGGCATTTTTCTGCATTTCAGCTTTACCGGAATGCTTTATTTACCCCCTGGGATTTAACTAGGTAGATGTACGCCAGACCACGTCTCGCGTAACAGGCTTCGCGATATCTCACGAAACACTTTAACGCTGCGACGCGCCTGGCATACATCTACCTTGGCCTGCGGTGCTGACACCCGAGTCGAGCGGTACAAAAATGTACACTAAAAGATACGGGTCAACGGCCCGTTCGACTAAGCATGCAGGGTTATACATTTTTTCGCTTATTTTCGTCATAAATACATTCTAGCGCCTGAACGGTTTGAGCAAAGATAAGGTAGAAGCTATGATGTGCATGTATTCTATTAGTGAGATGACAGATCTTAATAATAATAATAATGCTACTGACTGAAAGTCATGTAAAAGTAGCTAGTGGCAGTGGACCCAAACCTGTGTATTTTAATGATACTGAAGATATGCTTTGTGATGACCTATGACCTGGCCGGGAACCTGACTGATTTTCTGGATTTTTTATGGACGTACGACGAAAAAACTAATATTTTGTACAGGATTCGAGTGTTGTCATATAATGAACAAATTATACCGACAAATTTTCAATTTCCTCCGCACGTTTTACCTTTTTGAAATCGCATATTTCCGCGTAATTGCACTATTTTGACCGCATAAACACCGCATAAAACCGTACTATTAGCCGCATAAACAGAACATAAAACATCCAAAAACAGGCGCATAAACTTATGATCGCAAACGCAAAATTTAATGGTCTCTACGTATGACGGTGATACTGTAGATCTTATAGAGTTGTGCCTGGTAACAGTCGAGAATGAGCCCTCTGATCCCTGGTACATAATTACTCTCTTGGCTGTCCGTGACGCGCCTGAAGCCTACCCTGCATGGAAGGTGGAAGTGGAGCAATTTTTCAAATATGTTCGCGTCAATCGAGAAGCGTGTCGGTGGAACCGTGTTGTTCCGAAGGAACTCCGCAAAGAGGTCCTTATTGAGTGTCACGACCACCCTCTCTCCGACCAAGGGGTATCGAAAACTCAATACAAGAATGTGAAAATGGCGGCTTTCCTTGATAAATAAGGAGTAAAGGCTCGGTACAATTTCTTTTATCACCCCCAGAGTAATCCTACAAGAAGGGTTAATAGAGTAATTAAACTTATGTTGGGCGCCAAAATGTCACGGGGGCGAAAAGTAGAGAGAGTAACTGTACCTGTAATGGCGGCTAACTCATCAGCCCACAAGGTAGAGAGGGCGTGGGTGTGGTCTCGCATAATTTTTAAAAGGGTGCCAGGAGCCTTGCTCCGCGAGTAACATAAAGCCGTACACACAACATGGACTTGGTGACATACAAACATATATTCATTTATATAGTACGACAAAGTACACAAGCATTAAACCGAGTGGACCTATGATCAGCATAATAAAACATTCTATTAATGTACACACCGCGGGACCTGACAGACGTTGTATTTTGTTGCTATTTAGTCTACGAGGGGCGGAGCCGAAAGAAGGCTAGCAGCTCGGCTCGTGCGCGTGTCGTCGTCTGACGCTCCCCCCTCCTCGTTCGTACTATCTTTCGAACGTTTCGTTTTCGCCTTGGCTGTTGCGGCCTCGGACGGGAAGGCTAGATCTGGTTTGTTCGCGCGGCGGTCTCTCTCGCCGAGGTCCTCAGCCCCAAGTGGTCATCTCTAGAGAAGAGAGCTTGTGATAGTGGACTTCGGCGGAACACTCTAGCATCATGTACAGAGCGAGGTTGTCCAATATAGATATCAATGATGACCCGTTCATGGTTGCAAACAATCATAATTGGCTGAGCGATTAGCGAAGCCCATTACTCCACTGACCGGAAAAGTTTCATTCTGTTTGTTTGTCTGTCTGTCTGTCCGTCTGTCCGCACGATAACTCGAGAAA
>NW_026267419.1:3325-4186 GCF_000697945.3 Frankliniella occidentalis | reverse complement strand
AAATTTCGTCCGTTTCGCTCTATCTTGTACCGTTTCGACGCTATGGCGCATTTCTTGACAAAAATGAGGTGAAAATGATCAAATGATCGATTAAATCGTTAGAAAGACTTCGTTTCGAAAAATTGTATATACACTCCTATTACCCCGTCTCGGGTTTCAGCGCCGCAGGCCTAGCTATATGTGCTCCAGGCGCGTCGCAGCGTAACAGTGTTTTGTGAGATATCGCGAAGCCTGTTACGCGAGACGTGGTCTGGCGTACATATAGCTAGTATTAATAGAGTAATCATGGTTCTTGTCAACATAACGTTGCTCTTGTTCTGAGGGTGCTGTAATGGGAGCAAGGGTCCCGTCTACTATTACACCAACAACACCAGGGATTCCAAAGTTTCTTCAATAGAAGTCAACTGTAGTCTGCCGCTGCCTGGCATTGGGCCACTTGATGTACCTATGGCCAATGCCACCAAGAACATTCAGAAGAATCTTGTACTGATCGTGCACTATTTTAGGCGGATGGTTGTAATTCATTTCTATACTGCGAAATGTATCTTTGTTGAAGATAGGCCACAGACCCATAAGAGTTGCTTCCCCGACATCAAGTCTTTGTCGCTGCAATTTGCCTGTTCTCAATCTCTCAGGTGCCACAACATTGACCAGAATCTGAAAATTGATGATGGAACAGTAAGCAATACATGAAAACAAAAGGGACAATTGACACACTTACCTCAAAAGTTGCTCTGTTCATCCTGAAATGCGACTTAAAGTGGGGGTGCTCCAAGGAGGCTGCTCGGCGGACTGTATCAATAGGGAATAGGGTGTTCCAGGCAATCTAAAACGGAAGTAGGAAAAGAACAAACTCACTGA
>NW_026267419.1:2648-3109 GCF_000697945.3 Frankliniella occidentalis | reverse complement strand
TCCGATTCTGTCGAATTTAACGCCTCAAAAGTAGCCGTTCTCAGGTGGACTAAATTCCAGGACTCCGGCCACGCATTCTACTACCAAAAGACTACTCGAAGCCAGCCTCGCGGAATTTAGGCCACCTAGGTGGCTGAGCAGTGGCGTAGCAAAGAAAGTAACAAAAGTGCGATTCCGCCGACTTTAACGCCTCAAAAGTACCCGTTCTCAGGTGGACTAAATTCCAGGACTCCGGCCACGCATTCTACTACCAAAAGACTACTCGTAGCAAGCTTCGCGGAATTTAGTCCACCTAGGTGGCTGAGCAGTGGCGAAGCAAAGTAAGTAACAAAAGTCCGATTCCGCCGACTTTAACGCCTCAAAAGTACCCGTTCTCAGGTGGACTAAATTCCAGGACTCCGGCCAAGCATTCTACTACCAAAAGACTACTCGAAGCCAGCTTTGCGGAATTTAGGCCACCT
>NW_026267419.1:399-2598 GCF_000697945.3 Frankliniella occidentalis | reverse complement strand
AGTGAGTTTGTTCTTTTTCACTTCCGTTTTAGATAGCCTGGAACACCCTATTGGTCTGGAGCGCTGAGCGGAAGTTGAAGAACAAAAACGGAAGGTGGAAAGGCGCTCGCGCCGTCCCCCACTCCTCCATTGGGCGGAGTGGGGGGCAGGCGGGGAGGAGTGCGGGCGCCTTTCCATCTTCCGTTTTTGTTCTTCGACATCCGCTCAGCGCTCTAGACCAGTACCCTATTCATATCTCCAGTCGATCCGGTCGGTGTCCTTGATCGTCATGCCGCGGACATCTCCGCCGCCGGCTGCACCGTCATCACCCGTGGTGGACGGACCTGGCCCGGTCCACTAACCCCTCACCCGGGGGAGAGCGTAACGCCGGTCGTGTGGAGGACGAGGAGGTTCTCGACGTGCCGTTTGAGGTCACCGCGGAGGTGCAGCTGACCCCGCCCCGCCGACCAAGTAGCGACCTGTACCACGTACCTGTCTTTGTCGGGCCGCGCGCAAGGTGCACGCGGCTGCGGAGGCCCATTTCACGTCGAGAGTAACGCTTCTTTTCGTTTACAGGTGTAGCGGTCAGTTTTACCGCTCCGTTGCAACAACGCCATCTAGCGGATTCTCCCCAAACACTCTCGCCAAAAGCCCGCCAAATGCTCGTCAGCTGATCTCGGTCGGGCCAAGGTCACTTGAACTGCAGTCACTGGTGGAGCAACGTCGTTCGTTATGTGGTTGGTTGTCAAGTAGAGAAGTCATGTCTGTCATGTGTATCAATGTGGTGAGTTCACCACATTCAAATGTCATAGTGTCATTGTGAGAATGCGGCTTTATTTTTTATTACTTCTTATTGTAGGTTCTCAACCCGAGGTGTTCCCCAACAATGGTTGGTTGTATTAATTGTACCATCTATTAGATTCCCTCGGTAAGGTTGACCACCATTAATCTGTATCAATTCAAATATTGTTGCGCGGTGTCTTATACCAGATTTTGGATTGCAGGGTTTTAGGGCTGAGCGATTAGCGAAGCCCATTACTCCACTGACCGGAAAAGTTTTATTCTGTTTGTCTGTCTGTCTGTCCGCAGGATAACTCGAGAATGAATTGAGAGCGCGATCTGGGAATTTCAGGGTCGTTTTGTATCATAAAAAGACAGATCGAGTTCGAGGATGAGCATTCTAGCTCAACAATAGACTTTTTAATAAATCGAAAACCAAAGGTTGCAAAATATTTGTTTTTTCCAACTATTTTTTTGTGGGCTCCCATGAGGTAACTCGTGAAAGTAGAACTCTCTTGACGAAAATTTCGTCCGTTTTGCTCTATCTTGAACCGTTTTGGCGCCAGGGGTCATTTCTGGGCAAAAACAACGTGAAAAAGACAAAGTGGTTTATTAAATCGTCAAAAAGGCTTCATGTCACAGAATTGTAAAGAGATTAATACTTAAACCACACATCAAGGGTCGAACCACACCCTCTTTTGGGCCCCTAGGGTCCCTAGATTATCTAGTATCACTAAAACGTCGATTATTGGCTGAGCGATTAGCGAAGCCTATTACTCCAGTGATGATCAAAAAAGTTTCGCGTCTGTCTGTGTGTCTGTCTGTCATCACGATAACTCGAGAACGAATTGAGCTAGCGACCTGGGATTTTCAGGGTCGTTTTGTGTCATAGAAAGACAGATCGAGTTCGAAGATGAGCATTCTAGCTCAAAAATTGGATTTTTAAAAAATCAAAAACAACAGGTCCTAAAGAAAGACGTTTTTTTAAAAGTATTTTTTTACAGTTCCCTAAGGGGTAACTCATCAAAGTAAAGCCCTGTGGGCGGAAATAGGCTATTCCGCTCGACGCGGTAAGGAGAACACAAGAATCACAAAAGACGAGGGTGGGGGGAGCGGGCGGGTGGGGAAGCCACCCTCGTCTTTTGTGATTCTTGTTTTCTTCTTACCGCGTCGAGCGGAATAGCCTATTTCGTCCGTTTGGCTCTAACTTCAACCATTTAGGCGCCACAGGGAGTTTTTGACGAAAATAGGCGAAAAAATGTACAACCCTGCATTCTCAGTCGAAGCGACGGGACGGGAAGTTGACGGGCCCAAGGCCCGTATCTTTGTGTACATTTTAGCGCGTCCCGACTCGGGTGTCAGCGCCGCAGGCCTAGGTAGATGTATGCCAGGCGCGTCGCAGCGTAACAGTGTTTCGTGAGATATCGCGAAGCCTGTTAC
>NW_026267419.1:0-349 GCF_000697945.3 Frankliniella occidentalis | reverse complement strand
CAGGCGCGTCGCAGCGTAACAGTGTTTCGTGAGATATCGCGAAGCCTGTTACGCGAGACGTCGTCTGGCGTACATCTACCTAGTTTAGAAACACTAATAAAGCATTCCGGTAAAGCTGAAATGCAGAAGAATGCGGGGAACAAGAAACCGGAAGTCACCATGTTCAAGCATAGCGATTTCCGTTATTTTCTTCCCCGCATTCTTCTGCATTTCTGCTTTACCGGAATGCTTTATTCTAAATGTGGCCATGCAGGGAGGACACTCTGACAGCAAGACAGAGTCTTTGGAAAGCTCCACGGAGGAGGACTCGGACCATGACCGCCACCGCCAAACGTCTCTGGAGGACCCA
>NW_026267418.1:448137-453006 GCF_000697945.3 Frankliniella occidentalis | reverse complement strand
TCGTATTATGAATCCCTACTGATGCTGTACTGTGTGCAGCTTGAGGGGATACCACTGGGTCTGACACCTCATCCAAAACATACTACCGCGGATATGGGAGCAGCTCTTCTTTGCTCGGCCACCCTCCCCTATTTTCTCCCATCTCTCTCTCTCTCTCTCTCCCTCCTCTCTGTATGTCTCACGATCTTGTTAGGGGATCCGTCTGGGTCTGCGCTCACCATAAGGCGATGGGCGCATGTGCAGTGGAACGCGCGTTCAAAATATGAGGCGGAGGAAGACGGGTCCGGCCTTTTGCTGGAGAGGGACGGAGCGCGCTGCGGGGAGGCGTTCCCTCGAGGCCTGCTGCTTATGGCGCCAAAATTGAATGTTTGCGCAGCACGGCGCTCATTCTTTTGCCGGCTCTCTCTTCGACGGGGCGGGGCGAGCACCCTCACCTTTCGGTCCACTTTCCAGAATTAGAAGGTGCGATACACCACCAACAGGAACAGGCGCCTGCAAGCTCGTTCTCCCCAGCACCTGCATCGGTGCGGTAAAAGTGATTCAGAGTGTGTGGTTTTGTGCTTTTGCTTCTTTTGCTGCTTTTGTTTTTTTGTGGCAATTTGGATAGCAATAATGTACTAGAATTCAATCAGCACGTTGAATCGGACGCGACTGTATATTCACATTGTGATAGGCTAAAGTAACACTATGATACAAAACAAATGTATAATTCGTATACTACGTGGCTAAAATCGAGATTTTACGTATACATTGTTTTCTCAAATTTGAAACATTCTTAAAGAGTGTAAACTTTGTACAGTGCGGCAAGTCTACATTAAATGAACATTTGCTAAATATGTGTCTGTATGTATACATTTTGCTGATCTGTTCTCCGAGTGAATCGAGGCATAATCGGAGCCATACTGGCCAAGTATTTGTCGCATTCTCTGAACATGGTATGTAGAGTACATGTGGGTCATGCGAAATGCCGAGAAAATGATTATTTAGCAGAGGCGAGAATGAAAAGTTGTGATTGAAATTACTGTCGATTTTAGAAACGTTTCGGTGTGCAAACTTTGCATGTCAATTTGGCATGCCTGTGCCCTGTGCTGTGCAGAATATTTTTTTTTAAATTTTTTTTTTGCAATACGGTTAAATTGATTCCTCTTTCATTCCTACGTCCATGCCAATATTTGCAATTTGATGAGTCGGACAGCGTGGCAACGTTCTCGCCCGCGTCACGCGGTAGTCAAGGGCTGCCCAGCCGGTAGCTCAGCGCCGAAAAGAACAGGTTTGTGTGAGCCCTCTCCAGTAGGCGGACGTGTGTAAGAGTTACTTTGTTGTTTCATTTACAAAAGGCTCTCGCGGGGTGGCTCCGTTTGGCTCGGTCCTCCTGCTCCTGGTCAGTCAGCTGCCGCACTTGTAATCCGGTGATCATCACCGCTTGCTGAGCCGTTGCTGGCCACACCAACCTGGAGACACAATGGCAATAGGGCATACAGCCCTCCTACGAGGGAAGAGAAAAGTTGGGCGAAAATATGCACCTTTGGACCGCAGGCGCACTTTTCGTCTTTTTAAACGTCCTTCTTTTTTTATTGCTGCTCCCATCCGATCGGCCATAGTGCAGAAACGGTGTAAAGGTACTTCTCGGGGCGGATGTTTCAAGTCATATACCACCTCCTCAACTTTACGACGGGGCGAGAGCGCTCGCTCGCGCCAAAGACCTTAGTGAAGTGTAACATTTTATTGGGGAGCGCGAGGGAAGTCCCCTCCGCTCAAATCGAACATCGGTGATGGAAACTGTTAAGGGCGGGGCGGGTTTTACGGCCCAGGGGCCCTATTGCGCGCGCGGTCGCCGTGCTCGGCCATTCTATTTCTAGTTCACTCCTCCTCATTACACATTGCCGCTTCTTTGGACGTCGACGCTTTACTTCAAGTGCCGTTTTTTTCGTGACTTTAAACGCGTTGGCGCGCCAGCAGATGCTTTTTTGTGTTGTTGTATTCAGAAAGAAGTGTTTGTTTTCAAGCATGGGGAGTCAAAGTACAAAAATAGTCAGGATATAAAATAAATGAAGATTCTAGATTAATCAGAACCCGTTTGACGGTGTTAGGCCAGCGCCCATTCCTAATTAGGTTGAAATATCTTACGCCAAGATTCATCTAGAAATATTTTTCTCGAAAATTGTTTTGCTAGCGTTGGGTGGAGCAGCAGTAGAGCTGTGGGACTTCCCCTTAGCTCTTTACTCCAATTTGCCCTGGTCGATAAACGGGGCGATCTAACCTGCAATTGCTCCTTATTACAGCACGGGTTTATAGACGAAAGTGAGGCGCGGTAAAGGTGTGCGCGCGCACACACCCACACAAACACAGGCTATACACACACTCACATCTACACTCGCAGCGCGCGTCTATTGTGGCGTTGTTTGGCCTGCAATCCGGAGGTGATCACGGGTGGTGGTCTCGCGAGGGCCGCGTCTTGTTTTACGGCTGTTATTACCACCATTAAACGGATTCTCGAGCAAACAAGGGAAAATTTTCCCGCCCCGACGCCTCAGATTTGCACTTTGCCGCGTCCGAGCAATGTTCGCCCCCTCTCTCGCCCTCTCCTGCACGCTCCCTTTCCCTCTCTGGCCCTGCTGCTTGTGTGCGGAAAGCACAAAGAAGTAGTAAGGTGTTGGTGGTTTTTCGGATCTGAAATCACCCTCACACTTGAACGTCCGATATTGTTCTGGTCAAAGACAAAGGAACAAAGGGGCGTCTGGGTCTGCGCTCACCATAAGGCGATGGGCGCATGTGCAGTGGAACGCGCGTTCAAAATATGAGGCGGAGGAAGACGGGTCCGGCCTTTTGCTGGAGAGGGACGGAGCGCGCTGCGGGGAGGCGTTCCCTCGAGGCCTGCTGCTTATGGCGCCAAAATTGAATGTTTGCGCAGCACGGCGCTCATTCTTTTGCCGGCTCTCTCTTCGACGGGGCGGGGCGAGCACCCTCACCTTTCGGTCCACTTTCCAGAATTAGAAGGTGCGATACACCACCAACAGGAACAGGCGCCTGCAAGCTCGTTCTCCCCAGCACCTGCATCGGTGCGGTAAAAGTGATTCAGAGTGTGTGGTTTTGTGCTTTTGCTTCTTTTGCTGCTTTTGTTTTTTTGTGGCAATTTGGATAGCAATAATGTACTAGAATTCAATCAGCACGTTGAATCGGACGCGACTGTATATTCACATTGTGATAGGCTAAAGTAACACTATGATACAAAACAAATGTATAATTCGTATACTACGTGGCTAAAATCGAGATTTTACGTATACATTGTTTTCTCAAATTTGAAACATTCTTAAAGAGTGTAAACTTTGTACAGTGCGGCAAGTCTACATTAAATGAACATTTGCTAAATATGTGTCTGTATGTATACATTTTGCTGATCTGTTCTCCGAGTGAATCGAGGCATAATCGGAGCCATACTGGCCAAGTATTTGTCGCATTCTCTGAACATGGTATGTAGAGTACATGTGTCGGACCCACACAGCTTCCTGCGCTGCGCGGCGGGGCCCGCCGGTGGCCCCATTGAGGGCCAGAGAGCGCCGCCGCGCCCCATAGGGCACGCGCGCATCGCTCAAGGTGTGGAAATTGCCTTCCCCACAATGCAATGGCGCTCCATTGTGCTGCCGGGAAGTATAGTGGTCAGCCCGCTTTGCAAAATATTGACTCAGCAGCAGTAAAAAAAAATCACGTTGAAATGCGCCGTATAGCAGTAGCTGCAGGAGTTCATGCTTTGCATCTAGGCCCTATCCTGGGGGCAAACGGCGCGAACGTAATACGTAGAAACTCAGCCTTCGTGTTTTCTTGCAGTAACTGTTTTCCGACTGATCGTTTTTCCAAAACGATTTAGGAACAGTCGTCAGTCGTCACCAACATATTTATTCCGTAACAGATCAGTAGAGGGGGTCCCTGAACACTTTGTTTGAAGGTATTCTAGAAACTGGCATAACGCAATGTACAGGTGGTTTATGTGCATGGATCTATCTTGCTTGATTCCTTTGTACAATGTTGTCTCCTACAAGACTTCCTTGCCGGACCTGAAATGCTTGCCAGCAGGGGATGAAGTGTCCACGACTCACCCACATTGCAAAATAAAGCAGCATGTCTGGCTGATATGATATGTGGGGTGCTGGCGGCTCACACACGACGTTTACAGCTCCCAGCGCGGTGGCGGCAGCGGCAGCAGCAGCAGCTGTCTGAGGTGTCTGGGAAGCTGTTTCGCGGCTCCGCTAAACGCACGTAACAACAGCTCTGAGGGGAGTGACTGCGGGTGCGAGGGAGACAACGGCAGCCATAAGGCCCCCAGCAGCCCATGGCAGCCGCCCATGGCACACCACAATGTACACGGCACGACCCCGCCGGCCCCACAGGGAGCGGGCGTAAACCATGAATGGAGTGGTGGTATGTGAGAGTATGGGAATTTATTTTATGAAGTCATTTACCTCAACCTCCGCAATATTGTTTTAAAAAAGTCAGATTAAAATGCAGGATTCTGAAGAACCGCGAGATGCAATTGGTTTATGAAGAGTTGAAAATTTTAGAGTTGACCTAAACAGTTTTGTTCCCCCTCCTACTCTCTCCTTTCGCAAAATGTTGGTCTCGAGGCTGTGCTCGGGTGTGCAGAACAAACTGTGTTTCTCGCGGAGCGTCTCGTCGCGCCTAGTAGGCCCGATTGGATTGACAGCCGGTCCCTCTGACATGAATGGTCGTCTTGTTAACCGTCGCGACTCTTCGCGCCGTCGGGCTGCGTGCGAAAAAGGCGGTGGCGGCCGAGGCTGTTTTACGGCTTATAAGCGCGTTGTTGTACGGCTTTAACGATCACCTCGTAACTCTCTCGTTTGAATGGAGCGACCG